>NC_084753.1:44138380-44200880 GCF_033978785.1 Entelurus aequoreus | reverse complement strand
GTGATTTCCAGCGTGGAACTGTCATAGGATGCCACCTGTGCTACAAATCCAGCCCTGAAATGTCCTCGCTCCTAAACATTCTGGCTTTGGAGGTTGCCAGGAGAACCCTACATTTCGGACTGCATTGTGCCGAGTGTGACATTTGGTGGAGGAGGAATTATGGTGTGGGGTTGTTTTTCAGGAGTTAATTCCAGTGAAAGGAAATTTGAATGCTCCAGGATACCAAAACATGTTGGCCAATTCCATGCTCCCAACCTGGTGGGAACACTTTGGAGCGGGCCCCTTCCTCTTCCAACATGAGCAAGGTCCATAAAGACATGGATGACACTTGATGAACTTGACTGGCCTGCACAGAGTCCTGACCTGAACCCCATAGAACACCTTTGGGGATGAATTAGAACGGAGACTGAGAGCCAGGCCTTCTCCACCAACATCACCAATGCGCTTTTGGAAGAATGGTGGAAAATTGCTATAAACACACTCCGCAACCTTGTGGACAGCCTTCCCAGAAGAGTTGAAGCTGTAATAGCTGCAAAAGGTCATATTGAACCCTGTGGGTTAGGAATGGGATGGCACTTTGACTTCATATGCGAGTCAAGGCAGGTGGACAAATACTTTTGGCTATATAGTGTACTTGGGAATGTGCTGAATCCCTCATGTGACTGAGAAAAGCTGTCCGCTTCTAAAGTTTGTTTTCATGTGTCCAACAGACATCAGCGAAGCACTTCCTGAACAACCGGAGAGGAGCTTTGGGATGCAGGAGCAGGAGCCGCAGCCCCCCCGCGTTGGAAAGGAAGACAGGGCGCCACAGACCCCTTACATGAAAAAGGAAGAGGAGGTGCCACAGGTCATGCACTTTGAAAAAGAAGAAGACAACCTGCTGACCCCGCGTGTCAAAGAGGAAGAGGAGGCACCACAGACCCCGCACCTTAAAAAGGAAGAGGATGCGTGGACCCCTCACATTAAGGAGGAAGAGGAGGAGCACAGCATCAGTCATGAATGGTTGGAGGAGGTCCCAGTGACTGTGAAGAGTGAACATGATGAGGTCAAAGGTGAGAGAGAGGCGGAGCCTCCAACAGAAGGTGAGAGAGACCACTGCAGAGCACCACCAGCGGACAACATCTTAGCTCCATCAGATAGTGACGAGACGACGTCTCACTCTTCTGACTCTGACGATGACGACGCGCGCTTTAAATGTTCTCACTGTGACAAAACCTTCAAACACCGCTGCACTCTGAAAGTGCACGTCAGAACGCACACCGGGGAAAAACCCTTTCCCTGCGCAGAGTGCGGCAAAGGCTTCGCGCGAAGAAACGTGCTGAAAGTGCACATGAGGACGCACACGGGAGAAAAACCCTGTTCCTGTTCAATCTGCGGCAAGTATTTCAGTCAGAGGCAACATTTGAAAATACACATGAGAATACACACTGCAGAAAAACCATTCGTGTGCTCGGTTTGCGGCAAAATATTCTCTGTAAAGGCTAATTTGATAATGCACACAAGGACACACACTGGAGAAAAACCTTTCATCTGTTCAGAATGTGGGAAAGGTTTTACACAAAATCACAGTTTGAAAGCACACGTGAGAACACACACTGGCGAGAAACCGTTTATCTGTTCAGTGTGCGGTGAAGGTTTCGCACAAAGTCTCTGTTTGAAAGCACACACGAGAATACACACCGGAGAGAAACCTTTTTCATGTTCAGTCTGCGGTAGAGGTTTTTTGCAACGTGGCGAGTTGAAAGTGCACATGAGAACACACGTCATAGAAAAAACATTCTCCTGCCCAATTTGTAGTAAAATATTCCCCCAGAAGGCAAATTTGCAAATACACACAAGAATACACACCGGTGAGAAACCGTTTATCTGTACAGTCTGCGCCAAAGGTTTTATACAGAGTCACCATTTGAAAAGACACATGAGAAGACACACCGGGGAGAAAGTGTTGAGTTGCAGTGTGTGTGGCGAAGGATTCTCTTACAAGTACCAGTGTAAGAAACACAAGTGTGCTGGCGAGGACAAGCAGCAGCAAATCAAGCGGAAGACTTTGAAATAAGCTGTCAAAACGTTGACTTTCTGACATCAGCACATACAAAAGCGGTGAAGTTGTCACCTTGTGTAAATGGCAAATAAAAAGAGAATACAACAAATCTAGGGATGTCCGATAATGGCTTTTTGCCAATATCCGATATTCTGATATTGTCCAACTCTTTAATTACCGATACCGATATCAACCGATATATGCAGTTGTGGAATTAACACATTATTATGCCTAATTTGGACAACCAGGTATGGTGAAGATAAGGTACTTTTTTTTTTTAAATTAGTAAAATAAGATAAATAAATTAAAAACATTTTCTTGAATAAAAAAGAAAGTAAAACAATATAAAAACAGTTACATAGAAACTAGTAATTAATGAAAATTAGTAAAATGAAGTGTTAAAGGTTAGTACTATTAGTGGAGCAGCAGCACGCACAATCATGTGTGCTTACGGACTGTATCCCTTGCAGACTGTATTGATATATATTGATATATAATGTAGGAAGCAGAATATTAATAACAGAAAGAAACAACCCTTTTGTGTGAATGAGTGTAAATGGGGGAGGGAGGTTTTTTGGCTTGGTGCACTAATTGTAAGTGTATCTTGTGTTTTTTATGTGGATTTAATTAAAAAAAACAAACAAAAAAAAAAAACGATACCGATAATAAAAAAACCGATACCGATAATTTCCGATATTACATTTTAACGCATATATCGGCGTTACATCTCTAAACAAATCCTTTTCAACTAATATTCAATTCCAAAGTCCATCTTAGATGAGCTCGGGCCCAGCGAAGCGTTTCTGGGTGTTGTTGATAAATGCCTTCGGCTTTGCATAGGAGAGTTTTAACTTGCACTTACAGATGTAGCGACCAACTGTCGTTACTGACAGTGGTTTTCTGAAGTGTTCCTGAGCCCATGTGGTGATATCCTTTACACACTGATGTGGCTTTTTGACGCAGTAGCGCCTGAGGGATCCAAGGTGTGTAATATCGTGGCTTACCTGCAGTGATTTCTCCACATTCTCTCAACCTTTTGATGATATTACGGAGCGTAGATAGTGAAATCCCTAAATTCCTTGTTGAGAAATGTTGTTCTTCAACAATTTGCTCAGGCCTTTGTTGACAAAGTGGTGACCCTCACCCCGTCCTGGAAGCTGCCTTTTATACCCAATCATGGCACCCACCTGTTCCCAATTAGCCCGTTCACCTGTGGGATGTTCCAAATAAGTCTTTGATTAAGCATTCCTCAACGTTCTCACTCTTTTTTGCCACTTGTGCCAGCTTTTTTGAAACATGTTGCAGGCATCAAATTCCAAATGAGCTAATATTTGCCAAAAAATAATAAAGTCTGTCAGTGTGAACATGAAATATCTTGTCTTTGCAGTCTATTCAATTGAATATAAGTTGAAAAGGATTTGTTGTATTCTCTTTTTATTTACCATTTACACAACATGACAACTTCACTGCTTGTGTAGTTTGTATAGCGTGTGTGACATTGTTGTGTGTGTGTAACACCATCTTGTTATTTTGCTTGTACTATTTATAGATTAAATACTTTAGTGGGGTTTTTTTGCAGTCAAGTGCATGCATTATTTTTGCAACATTGTGTCCATTTATTTAGAAGTAACAGAAGAATGTGACTGTGGAGAGTAAACGGTACAAAACATGTGTTGCAACAAATACAATTTATATGTGTAAAGATATTCATAAATCCATTTTATACTTGATCACAATAGTGTTTTATAGAGGTTTTTGAAATAATAAAGTGTTAAAAATGTTAGTTTTTTTCATTGTAAATGATTCCGTAGTCCAGGGGTCACCAACGCGGTGCCCGCGGGCACCAGGTAGCCCGTAAGGACCAGATGAGTAGCCCGCTGGCCTGTTCTAAAAATAGCTCAAAGAGCAGCACTTACCAGTGAGCTGCATCTATTTTTTAAATTGTATTTATTTACTAGCAAGCTGGTCTCGCTTTGCCCGACATTTTTAATTCTAAGAGAGACAAAACTCAAATAGAATTTGAAAATCCAAGAAAATATTTTAAAGACTTGGTCTTCACTTGTTTAAATAAATTCATTAACTTGTTTTACTTTGCTTCTTATAACTTTCAGACAGACAATTTTAGAGAAAAAATACAACCTTAAAAATGATTTTAGGATTTTTAAGCACATATACCTTTTTACCTTTTAAATTCCTTCCTCTTCTTTCCTGACAATTTAAATCAATGGTCAAGTAAATGTATTGTTTTTATTGTGAAGAATAATAAATACATTTTAATTGAATTCTTCATTTTAGCTTCTGTTTTTTCAACGAAGAATATTTGTGAAATATTTCTTCAAACTTATTATGATTAAAATTAAAAAAAATATATTCTGGCAAATCTAGAAAATCTGTAGAATCAAATTTAAATCTTATTTCAAAGTCTTTTGAATTTCTTTTAAAAATTTTGTTCTGGAAAATCTAGAAGAAATAATGATTTGTCTTTGTTAGAAATATAGCTTGGTCCAATTTGTTATATATTCTAACAAAGTGCAGAGTGGATTTTAACGTATTTAAAATATGTCATCAAAATTCTAAAATTAATCTTAATCAGGAAAAATTACCAATGATGTTCCATCATTTTTTTTTTTTTTTTTTCAAAAAGATTCGAATTAGTTAGTTTTTCTATTCTTTTTTTCGGTTGGATTTGGAATTTTAAAGAGTCGAAATTGAAGATAAACTACGTTTCAAAATTTAATTGTCATTTTTTTCGTGTTTTCTCCTCTTTTAAACCGTTCAATTAAGTGTAAATATCATTAATTATTAATAATAACATAGAGTTAAAGGTAAATTGAGCCAATTGGCTATTTCTGGCAATTTTTTGAAGTGTGTATCAAACTGGTAGCCCTTCGCATTAATCACTACCCAAGAAGTAGCTCTTGCTTTCAAAAAGGTTGCTGACCCCTGGTTTACATGATGTACATCTTTGTTTTACATGTGTTCATATCTTTGCTTTTGAGTACGTATAAATCCCTCTTAGTTGATATTTACTGCTTCACATGTGAAACATCTTCTGGAAGCATATTATTTAGAGATGTCCGATAATATCGGCCTGCCGATATTATCGGCCGATAAATGCGTTAAAATGTAATATCGGAAATTATCGGTATCGTTTTTTTTTTTTTTATCAATATCGTTTTTTTTTTTGTTTTTGTTTTTAAAAAAAAAATTAAATCCACATAAAAAACACAAGATACACTTACAATTAGTGCACCAAGCCAAAAAACCTCCCTCCCCCATTTACACTCATTCACACAAAAGGGTTGTTTCTTTCTGTTATTAATATTCTGCTTCCTACATTATATATCAATATATATCAATACAGTCTGCAAGGGATACAGTCCGTAAGCACACATGATTGTGCGTGCTGCTGCTCCACTAATAGTACTAACCTTTAACAGTTAATTTCACTAATTTTCATTAATTACTAGTTTCTATGTAACTGTTTTTATATTGTTGTACTTTCTTTTTTATTCAAGAAAATGTTTTTAATTTATTTAATTTTATTTTACTAATTTTTTTAAAAGTACCTTATCTTCACCATACCTGGTTGTCCAAATTAGGCATAATAATGTGTTAATTCCACGACTGTATATATCGGTTGATATCGGTATCGGTAAATAAAGAGTTGGACAATATCGGAATATCGGATATCGGCAAAAAGCCATTATCGGACATCCCTAATATTATTATTTACTTTATACATCATTTGAGCAGTTTTTTTTGTGTTTTATACAAGATCATTTACTCAAATGTGAGACTTTATGAATCATTTGTTGGGTATCGATAATCCATTCTATAATCGTCTGTTACTCTCTTTGGTCATATGAATATTGTTTTGTGATTGTTTTATATGCATGTCCCCACACCTTCATGCAATATATAGATGAGGGAAGATGGCAGAATTATTTGTGAAAGGATATTTTTGTTTTTAATAATCTACATTTGTGAATTAAAAAAAAAAAAAGAGTACCCACGACATTTGCCCTCCAATTAATGTCTCTCTTATTCAGGCGTGTCAAAGTCAAATACAGAGTGGGCCCAAATGTAAAAGTGAACAAATGAACCTTTTAATAGGGACCCAAACAAGTTGTGCATTGAACATTGAACAAGCAAGGCTTATAGAACTTTATAGTGACATGCACAATCCAGTTTCAAATAATAATTAAAGCTGCAAGCAGCGTTGGTCGGGTCCGCATTTTGGCAGGTGCTAGTCCTAATTAGATCGCAATTTCCACCAGTCCTGATGTGTGTAAAAAGTTTGGTGAGTTTTGAAGTATTTTAAGGGGGTCAAATTACAGCGCAAAGAGGCAACAATTAGTGTTTTTATGAAACTTTTGTTTTGAAGGGGTGATTGCCAACTTCCTGTTGATTTTTGCTGAAGGATGTCAGTGTATGAAATGTAGCTCTAAGTCAGACCTATATAGAGGTTTTTGTTGCATGTCTCTACGATGTTCGTACTGGGAGTTAAAGGAAGTTGTGTCTGGGTTTTTTTCCTAGGTGCTGCGGCACAGCGGTTCTTTTATTTGAAGGCTCGTAAAATCAAAACCGTAGCACTTATCAAAAACGCTTTCGTCAACTTTTAATCAGAAGGGTTCAATCTCTCTCCTGTAGCAGTTTGAAGCCGAAACGACAAACGCGCTCAGAGGAGATAACGTTTTATGTTTGGTGACCGGTTTTAACAAAAAGTTAGTTTTGAAGGAGGGATTGCAAACTTCCTGTTGATTTTTGCTGAAGGATGTCAATCTATGAAATGTAGGTCTAAGTGAGACCTACGTAGAGGTATTTGTTTCATGTCTCTAAGACGTTCCTACCGGAAGTTACAAGCAGTTTTGTCTGAGTTTTCCTCTGAGGAGCAGTTTTTTTTCTCTGTTTTATTCTAAAATTGCGCTGGAGCGCAATTTTGAGTTTTGGGGTTCGGTTTTTTTTTTTTAGATTGCAATTTCCACCAGTCCTGATGTGTGTGAGAAGTTTGGTGAGTTTTGAAGTATTTTAAGGGGGTCAAATTAGAGGTCAAAGAGGCAAAAATGAGTTTTTTTAGTACAATTTTGTCTTGAAGGGGAAATTGCCAACTTCCTGTTGGGTTTTTGCCCGAGGATGTACAATTATAAAATGTAGGTCTAAGTCTGACCGACATAGAGGTTTTTGTTTCATGTCTCTACGACCTTCCTAGTGGGAGTTACAGGCAGTTTGTTTTTGTTTTTTCCTAGGGAGCGCTAGAGTGCAATTTTGGGTTTTTTATTAACTTGCAATTTTCCCTGTGGGAGTCCTTTGTAGTGGGTACAGGGCGGACCCTAATAATAATAATAATTAAAAAATATCAATGGCATATCAAATACAATTCAAACACAAATTGAATGCCTCTTTTCTATTTGCAGCCGTCTGAGGTAAATATCAACATTAACTTTTTCCACAGGCTAATAAATTAGAAAATAAAATAACAATGACTAAAGCAACCATTCAGGACTTGAAACTGCTCAGTTTGCAACACACTGATCTAATCTCATGTGCCCAAGCCAGATACCTGACATCTTTTCTTGGATGCTAGTTCATTAAATAATTAATGTCGGGGCTCAGGCTTTGAGCTGAGGCAACCTTCATTATCCAACCAAGGTGTTCATCAGTCATTACCGGACCACAGTCTTGGGGGCGTGCCTTAAAGGCACTGCCTTTAACGTCCTCTACGAGCTGTCGTCACGTCCGCTGTTCATCCATTCTAACAACGTGCCGGTCCAGTCACAAGACATGTGCGGCTTCTGCACGCACACACACGTGAATGCAACGCATACTTCTCATCAACAGCCATACAGGTCACACTGAGGGTGCCCGAATAAACAACTTCAACACTGTTAGAAATATACACCACGCTGTGAAACCACACCAAACAAGAATGACAAACACATTTCGGGAGAACATCAGCACCGTAACACAACATAAACACACGGGACAAATACCCAGAATTAGGGATGTCCGATAATGGCTTTTTGCCGATATCCGATATTCCGATATTGTCCAACTCTTTAATTACCGATACCGATATCAACCGATATATGCAGTCGTGGAATTAACACATTATTATGCCTAATTTGGACAACCAGGTATGGTGAAGATAAGGTACTTTTTTAAAAAAAATTGTAAAATAAGATAAATAAATTAAAAACATTTTCTTGAATAAAAAAGAAAGTAAAACAATATAAAAACAGTTAGATAGAAACTAGTAATGAATGAAAATGAGTAAAATGAAGTGTTAAAGGTTAGTACTATTAGTGGAGCAGCAGCACGCACAATCATGTGTGCTTACGGACTGTATCCCTTGCAGACTGTATTGATATATATTGATATATAATGTAGGAAGCAGAATATTGATAACAGAGAGAAATGGGGGGAGGGAGGTTTTTTGGGTTGGTGCACTAATTGTAAGTGTATCTTGTGTTTTTTATGTGGATTTAATAAATTTAAAAAAAACGATACCGATAATAAAAAAACCGATACCGATAATTTCCGATATTACATTTTAACGCATATATCGGACATCTCTACCCAGAACCCTTTGTAGCACTAACCCCCGTGCCCCCCACACACACACATTCCTTGTAGCGTCCCGGAAGAGTTAGTGCTGCAAGGGGTTCCGGGTATTTGTTGTGTTGTGTTTATGTTGTGTTACGGTTGCGGATGTTCTCCCGAAATGTGTTTGTCATTCTTGTTTGGTGTGGATTCACAGCGTGGCGCATATTTCTAACAGTGTTAAACTTGTTTGTACGGTCACCCTCAGTGTGACCTGTATGGCTGTTGATCAAGTAAGCCTTGCATTCACTTGTGTGCGCGGGCAGAAGCCGCACATGTCTTGCGACTGGGCCGGCACTCGTTGGACTGGGTGAAGATTTTCGGGAGGAGCAGTGAAAATGTGGAGTCTCCCGGAAGGGTCGTGAAGTATGAGAGTTGTCAATCATGTGTGTTGCCACCCATTACTGCGGTGGGCCAGCTCTAGTGTTAATTTGATACCTCCTCGCGGGCCAGAGTTTGACACCCACGCTCTTATTGAAGAAATAATATTAAAGGAACTCCTGCGACTTAACAACATATTTACTTGACCCACTTCCTGGGAAACTTATGAAGGAGCTGATTGTAATATTAGGACCATCCACCCATCTTCTTCCGCTTATCCGGGGTGGGGTCGCGGGGGCAGCAGCCTAAGCAGGGAAGCCCAGACTTCCCTCTCCCCAGCCACTTGGTCCAGCTCCTCCCGGGGGATCCCGAGGCGTTCCCAGGCCGGCCGGGAGACATAGTCTTCCCAACGTGTCCTGGGTCTTCCCCGTGGCCTCCTACCGGTCGGACGGGTGGCATCCTGACCAGATGCCCGAACCACCTCACCTGGCTCCTCTCCATGTGGAGGAGCAGCGGCTTTACTTTGAGCTCCTCCCGGATGACACACCCGTGATCTTGTCCTTTCGGTCATAACCCAAAGCTCATGACCATAGGTGAGGATGGGAACGTAGATCGGCCGGTAATTTGAGAGCTTTGCCTTCCGGCTCAGCTCCTTCTTCACCACAACGGATCGATACAGCGTCCGCATTACTGAAGACGCCGCCTGTCGATCTCACCATCCACTCTTCCCCCACTCGTGAACAAGACTCCCAGGTACTTGAACTCCTCCACTTGGGGCAGAGTCTCCTCCCCAACCCGGAGACGGCACTCCACCCTTTTCCGGGCGAGAACCATGGACTCGGACTTGGAGGTGCTGATTGTCATCGCAGTCGCTTCACACTCGGCTGCGAACCGATCCAGCGATAGCTGAAGATCCTGGCCAGATGAAGCCATCAGGACCACATCATCTGCAAAAAGCAGAGACCTAATCCTGCAGCCACCAAACCAGATCCCCTCAACGCCCTGACTGCGCCTAGAAATTCTGTCCATAAAAGTTCTGAACAAAATGGGTGACAAAGGGCAGCCTTCGAACACCCCAATCAGTTTTTCAACTTCTTTAAGTCGGGGTCCACTTAAATTGATTCATGGTACAGATATATACTATCAGATATATACTATCATCATAATACAGTCATCATCAGAGTATATACATTGAATTATTTACATTATTTACAATCAACCAAACCCTCCTCATCCCACCCCCCGGATTGTAAATAATGTAAATAATTCAATGTATATACTCTGATGATGAACTTGTGTGATGACTGTATTATGATGATAGTATAGACCAGGGGTCAGCAACCTTTTTGAAAGCAAGAGCTACTTCTTGGGTAGTGATTAATGCGAAGGGCTACCAGTTTGATACACACTTCAATAAATTGCCAGAAATAGCCTATTTGCTCTATTTACCTTTAACTCTATGTTATTATTAATAATTTAATTAATGATATTTACACTTAATTGAACGGTTTAAAAGAGGAGAAAACACGAAAAAAAATGACAATTAAATTTTGAAACATAGTTTATCTTCAATTTCGACTCTTTAAAATTCAAAATTCAACCGAAAAAAAAGAAGAGAAAAACTAGCTAATTCGAATCTTTTTGAAAAAATTTAAAAAATAATTTATGGAACATCATTAGTCATTTTTCCTGATTAAGATTAATTTTAGAATTTTGATGACATGTTTTAAATAGGTTAAAATCCAATCTGCACTTTGTTAGAATATATAACAAATTGGACCAAGCTATATTTCTAACAAAGACAAATCATTATTTCTTCTAGATTTTCCATAACAAAAATGTTAAAATAAATTCAAAAGACTTTGAAATAAGATTTAAATTTGATTCTACAGATTTTCTAGATTTGCCAGAATATTTTTTTTGAATTTTAATCAAAATAAGTTTGAAGAAATATTTCACAAATATTCTTTGTCAAAAAAACAGAAGCTAAAATGAAGAATTAAATTAAAATGTATTTATTATTCTTTACAATAAAAATAAAAAAAAATTTACTTGAACATTGATTTAAATTGTCAGGAAAGAAGAGGAAGGAATTTAAAAGGTAAAAAGGTATATGTGTTTAAAAATCCTAAAATCATTTTTAAGGTTGTATTTTTTCTCTAAAATTGTCTTTCTGAAAGTTATAAGAAGCAAAGTAAAAAATTAATGAATTTATTTAAACACGTGAAGACCAAGTCTGCCAAAACTGTCAGGTGCCCGGGGAAGAAAAAAGGGAAAAGAAGAGGAGAAACGAGAAAAAGACAGAGGGAGCAGGTAGGTAACGTTAGCCTACATGAAATTATTTGTCTGTTACAGAATGTGATAGTAACCTGGCTTTTTAGCATTAAGCTAATGTTACATGATTCGGCAATTGCTAATCAATAAATAGCTAGTTCTGTTTTAACGTCGGGTTAATATTGTGGAGGGGGCTAAATTGTTATGGAAAATAATAATGTAACGTTAGGTAATTACAGTACTCCCTGGTGTACAGTAATTTGTAAGTCATTCTAGTTAATGCAATATTAAAAAGCACAAATAGAGAACTCTGTAGGATCCCCTTTTTTTGTAATATAGTTGTTAAAGTCATACTGGTTTGATATCTTGTTTTGTGCAGTGCCTTATTTATATTGTATTTTTAATTTATTTTATGCAACTTGTTGACACATTTTATTTTGTGTTTATGTATGTAAAAAATACTGTATTTCATATATTCATTTTTTATATTCATTTATTTATTCATCTTTTTTTAATCTTGTTAACTATTCTGATTGTTAATTTGCTTTCTTTAAGTGAAAAAAAAAAGGTCAAAGACAAAGCTATTCGGCTTCTTGTGAGTATATACACTTCATTGCCGATGTGGGGGGGCGCCACCTAAAATCTTGCCTAGGGCGCCAGATTGGTTAGGGCCGGGCCTGGATTTTGGTCTGGAAGGAGATGAAGTGAACTACATCAAGAGAAGCAACACAAATGGAGGAGGAGGAGGAGCAGCTGATGAAGAACCTCAACTACAAAGTGGTAAAAAAACATGTCATTTGCTATAGATCAGGGGTCACCAACACGGTGCCCGCGGGCACCAGGTAGCCCGTAAGGACCAGATGAGTAGCCCGCTGGCCTGTTCTAAAAATAGCTCAAATAGCAGCACTTACCAGTGAGCTGCCTCTATTTTTTAAATTGTATTTATTTACTAGCAAGCTGGTCTCACTCATTTTTAATTCTAAGAGAGACAAAACTCAAATAGAATTTGAAAATCCAAGAAAATATTTTAAAGACTTGGTCTTCACTTGTTTAAATAAATTCATTAATTTTTTTACTTTGCTTCTTATAACTTTCAGAAAGACAATTTTAGAGAAAAAATACAACCTTAAAAATGATTTTAGGATTTTTAAACACATATACCTTTTTACCTTTTAAATTCCTTCCTCTTCTTTCCTGACAATTTAAATCAATGTTCAAGTAAAAAAAAAATGTTTTTATTGTAAAGAATAATAAATACATTTTAATTTAATTCTTCATTTTAGCTTCTGTTTTTTTGACGAAGAATATTTGTGAAATATTTCTTCAATATTTCTGGCAAATCTAGAAAATCTGTAGAATCAAATTTAAATCTTATTTCAAGGTCTTTTGAATTTATTTTAAAATTTTTGTTCTGGAAAATCTAGAAGAAATAATGATTTGTCTTTGTTAGAAATATAGCTTGGTCCAATTTGTTATATATTCTAACAAAGTGCAGATTGGATTTTAACCTATTTAAAACATGTCATCGAAATTCTAAAATTAATCTTAATCAGGAAAAATTACTAATGATGTTTCATAAATTATTTTTTTAAATTTTTCTCTTCTTTTTTTCGGTTGAATTTTGAATTTTAATGAGTCGAAATTGAAGATAAACTATGTTTCAAAATTTTATTGTCATTTTTTTTCTTGTTTTCTCCTCTTTTAAACCGTTCAATTAAGTGTAAATATCATTAATTATTAATAATAACATAGAGTTAAAGGTAAATTGAGCAAATTGGCTATTTCTGGCAATTTATTGAAGTGTGTATCAAACTGGTAGCCCTTCGCATTAATCAGTACCCAAGAAGTAGCTCTTGCTTTCAAAAAGGTTGGTGACCCCTGATGTAGATAATACCTTCGAATGTAGAACCCTTGAAAAAAGCAGCAACATATTGATCAGGGGCCGTACTTATCAAGCTTCTTAGAATGACTCCTAAGAAGTCTGCTAAGAGTTGACTTAAGAGTAAATAAATTCTTGGCTGAAAGCTGCACTTAAAAGTTAGTTATCAAGCGTCTTACTCACACTTTCAGCGAAGTGTAGGACTGAATCTTAAGTGTCACACTCAGAGCTGAATTACGACATTACTATGTGCCGTAAACGCAATTTGAGGTGACGTCATTTCTGTGTCCATAGAAATGACCAATCACGGAAGGGAATCCGTTGTCTAAGAATAAGGAAATATCTTGGAAATATTTAAGTGGACAATGGGAGTGTATATTTTGACAAGAAACTACAAAATAATACAAAACAAACTAGTCTAGGGATGGGCGATACCACACTTTTAGGATTCGATACGATACCGATACTTTTTCTTGCATTTTCATCGATACCGAAAAACCGATACCGATACCATTAACTTCTTATTGGCAATTTTTGTCAGTCAGAAATATTATTACTATTGTTATTATTTAAGACAAATCACAAGACAAATACAGACCATTTATACCACATTTATTATGGTCAATATATAATAAAAGTAAAATTAAAATAACATAAATATTAAAAATAAATTAAATATTACATATAATAATAATTATATATTATATATAATAATAATTAGATATTAGGGCTTTCCAGTTAACAGTCAAATCCGAATCGCAAGAAGCTGCAGTTATTTTTTAAAGTTTGTGATATAATTAGCAATTAATGAAATATGAAATAGGCTAATGTTTTCGAAATGTAAGAAATCATGTTACAGATTAAAACCAAAATCACATTCAATCATATATTCAAGATTTTCTTGGACAAAAATAAAACTGTAATGCAAAGATGAAGAATCTCCAAATTGTATCTCTTTCTTATCTTGTTTTAAATACTCAAGCAATTTTCAACTCACAGTAAATTCCTCTGTGTGGAAATTATTTGAATTTAGGATAGTCATTTAAACAAAAATATTCAGTAAACATTACTAAAAAAATAAAATAAACAATGCCTGTTTTAAGTCAACAAATGGACAACACTGGATATGCCCGGCTGCATCGCTGTCGGCTGGCTGTGTGTGTGTGTGTGTGTGTGTGTGTGTGTGTGTGTGTGTGTGTGTGTGTGTGTGTGTGTGTGTGTGTGTTGCACGTTGACCACGCTCATTGGCTGTCTCCTGTCACGTGACTGGGCCAGCTCTATACTCTGCCAGCTACAGGTGTGTCCCAGCACATAGGAAGTTAAGTAAGTCATCAAAAACATCTGAAAGTGATGCTTGCACCCCCCACACGCCCTTTTTTGCTTTATATCCATACTTTTTTCAGAAAAGTGATGCCTAATGAGTAGCGTGTGAGTATCGATATATCGATACCACAGGATCGATACGCACATCCCTAAACTAGTCCCCGCCCGCACTCACGCTACCGCTCCCTCTCTTCTCTCGCCCACACACTCACTGACGTCACTCACCTCACGTGCTGTCACCTATTAAAGGGCCACACACACACACATACGCTACTCTCTAGAGATGTCCGATAATATCGGTCTGCCGATATTATCGGCCGATAAATGTGTTAAAATGTAATATTGGAAATGATCGGTTTTAATCAGTATCGTTTTTTTTTAGTTTTTTTTTTTTTTATTAAATCCACATAAAAAACACAAGATACACTTACAATTAGTGCACCAAGACAAAAAACCTCCCTCCCCCATTTACACTCATTCACACAAAAGGGTTGTTTCTTTCTGTTATTAATATTCTGCTTCCTACATTATATATCAATATATATCAATACAGTCTGCAAGGGATACAGTCCGTAAGCACACAGCTGCTGGTCCACTAATAGTACTAACCTTTAACACTTCATTTTACTCATTTTCATTCATTACTAGTTTCTATGTAACTGTTTTTATATTGTTTTACTTTCTTTTTTATTCAAGAAAATGTTTTTAATTTATTTATCTTATTTTATTTGATTCATTTTTTTAAAAAGTACCTTATCTTCACCATACCTGGTTGTCCAAATTAGGCATAATAATGTGTTAATTCCACGACTGTATATATCGATTGATATCGGTATCGGTTGATATCGGTATCGGTAATTAAAGAGTTGGACAATATCGGCATATCGGATATAGGGAAAAAGCCATTATCGGACATCCCTACTACTCTCATAACATTTTCTTTCCAATTAATTAATTAGGCAACTAATTTGAAAGTGGTGTGGGTGGCTCTATATATACTAGCCCAGTGGTCCCCAACCACCGGGCCGTGGCCCGGTACCGGTCCGCGGACCGATTGGTACCGGGCCGCGCAAGAAATAATTAAAAAAAAAAAAAAAAAAACATTTAATTTTTTTTTTTTTTTTAATTAAATCAACATAAAAACACTATATATACATATTGTGTATGTGTATGTCAATATAGATCAATACAGTCTGCAGGTATACAGTCCGTAAGCACACATGATTGCATTTCTTTATGAAAAAATAAATAAATAAAAAATAAAAATAAAAAATCTCCACCCCCCCACCCCCCCCCCCCCCCCCCACCCCGGTCCGTGGGACAAATTTTAAAGCGTTGACCGGTCCCCAGCTACAAAAAGGTTGGGGACCACTGTACTAGCCCACTGCAGCCACATGCAGAAATCAACAAGGAATCGAAAAGTATTAAATCTGTGACAAAAATAATACCCGCTCTGTCTAAACGATACCGTTTGATCAGCTGCTCGTCATCAAACAAAGCCAGGACATCCTTCCGCTCCCTGAACGTTGGCGCACGTCTCTCTCGCCTCAGTGCCACCCCCTGCTGGCAACTCCTAACCACTTAGGACACCTCTGAAGGTCTCTTAAATATCGTGGAGAGTAGGAGTGATTCTTAGACTTAAAAAGTTGATAAATAGCTTTTATTCTTAAGTTTGAGAGTAGGACTACATTTCTCAAATTCTCAGGACTTAAGTGTAAAATGGCACTCTAAGAAGCTTGATAAGTACGGCCCCAGGTGTATAAATAGATCACCTCAGTCAAGTATAGAAACATTTGAAGAATGGATCAAGGTCAAAAAATAACGTTCTTATGTGGTGACTTTAATGTTGACTTATTGAACCTAACAAGCAAAAGTCCATTGATGACTTCATTGATTCAAATACTGTATATACTGTACTTTTATATACATACAGTCGAGATCAAAAGTTTACATACGCATTCTAAAAAATATAAAAACGATGACCAGGAAAGAAAAATTATATGTTGTGTGTAATATTTATGATTTGTATTTCTCTTTATTTATGGTCGTGTTGTTTCAATACCTTGTTCAATGTTTAACAATTTGTGTGTATTTATTTATCAAATGTACAACAGACGTGTTTATTTATATATTCTTATTGTTCAAATGTTTGTACTTTAGGTGTTTATTTATATATTCATATTGTATAAATGTTTGTACTTTAGGTGTTTATTTATATATTCTTATTGTTCAAATGTTTGTACTTTAGGTGTTTATTTATATATTCTTATTGTTCAAATGTTTGTACTTTAGGTGTTTATTTATATATTCATATTGTATAAATGTTTGTACTTTAGGTGTTTATTTATATATTCTTATTGTATAAATGTTTGTACTTTAGGTGTTTATTTATATATTCTTATTGTTCAAATGTTTGTACTTTAGGTGTTTATTTATATATTCTTATTGTATAAATGTTTGTACTTTAGGTGTTTATTTATATATTCTTATTGTATAAATGTTTGTACTTTAGGTGTTTATTTATATATTCTTATTGTTCAAATGTTTGTACTTTAGGTGTTTATTTATATATTCTTATTGTTCAAATATTTGTACTTTAGGTGTTTATTTATATATTCTTATTGTTCAAATGTTTGTACTTTAGGTGTTTATTTATATATTCTTATTGTTCAAATATTTGTACTTTAGGTGTTTATTTATATATTCATATTGTTCAAATGTTTGTACTTTAGGTGTTTATTTATATATTCATATTGTTCAAATGTTTGTACTTTAGGTGTTTATTTATATATTCATATTGTATAAATGTTTGTACTTTAGGTGTTTATTTATATATTCTTATTGTTCAAAGGTTTGTACTTTAGGTGTTTATTTATATATTCTTATTGTTCAAATGTTTGTACTTTAGGTGTTTATTTATATATTCTTATTGTTCAAATGTTTGTACTTTAGGTGTTTATTTATATATTCATATTGTATAAATGTTTGTACTTTAGGTGTTTATTTATATATTCTTATTGTTCAAATGTTTGTACTTTAGGTGTTTATTTATATATTCTTATTGTATAAATGTTTGTACTTTAGGTGTTTATTTATATATTCTTATTGTTCAAATATTTGTACTTTAGGTGTTTATTTATATATTCTTATTGTTCAAATATTTGTACTTTAGGTGTTTATTTATATATTCTTATTGTTCAAATGTTTGTACTTTAGGTGTTTATTTATATATTCTTATTGTTCAAATATTTGTACTTTAGGTGTTTATTTATATATTCATATTGTTCAAATGTTTGTACTTTAGGTGTTTATTTATATATTCATATTGTTCAAATGTTTGTACTTTAGGTGTTTATTTATATATTCATATTGTTCAAATGTTTGTACTTTAGGTGTTTATTTATATATTCATATTGTTCAAATGTTTGTACTTTAGGTGTTTATTTATATATTCATATTGTTCAAATGTTTGTACCTTATGGCAGTGGTCCCCAACCGATACCAGACCGCACAAAAAATTTAAAATAATAATATATATTTAAATTTTTTTTTTTTTTTTTAAATTTTTTAAATGTTTTTAATTTTATTAAATCAACATAAAAAACACAATATATAGATTATATATCAATATAGATCAATACAGTCTGCAGGGATACAGTCCGTAAGCACACATGATTGTATTTCTTTATAAAAAAAAAAAAAAAATAATAATAATAATAATTTTAAAAAACCGCCTCCCCGGTCCGTGGGACAAATTTTCAAGCGTTGACTGGTCCGCAGCTCCAAAAAGGTTGGAGACCACTGCACTGCTTCAGGGGGAAAAGAGCTGCTTGCTTGTTTGTCTCGCGAGATCTGACGAGAGTGACCGAAGCAGGAGGAAGAAGAACAAAATGGCGGCGGACGGAGAAGACGTTATTGTGCTTATTATATCTCTGTGTTCTTAATCGGTACGTACATGTACACATATGTGCTGTTTTACTGAGTAAACGTCGCTAATACTTGTTTGGAGTGGGATACATTAAGCTGAGCTCCTCGTGGTAGCCTCGCTTGCTAGTTAGCTTAGCTTGCTAGTTAGCTTAGCTTGCTAGCCGCTAACAAAGACGCGCAGAAGATGTCAACAAATGGCCAAACTGAGAAGTTTGGGTGTAAAATGTTGTTTTTGTGTTATAAAGCAGAATACGAGGGGGGACTTTGTCCGACTAAAGAGGAGAAGGAGCGACAAAGTCAACTACTGGAAGCTGTTTGCAAGAACACAGAACAGGTTTGTTTACTTCTTACTCTCACATCTTTACTAACTTCATATTTTGTTTACTTCTTACTCTCACATCTTTACTAACTTCATATTTTGTTTACTTCTTACTCTCACATCTTTACTAACTTTATATTTAGTTTACTTCTTACTCTCACATCTTTACTAACTTTATATTTAGTTTACTTCTTACTCTCACATCTTTACTAACTTTATATTTAGTTTACTTCTTACTCTCACATCTTTACTAACTTTATATTTAGTTTACTTCTTACTCTCACATCTTTACTAACTTTATATTTAGTTTACTTCTTACTCTCACATCTTTACTAACTTCATATTTTGTTTACTTGTTACTCTCACATCTTTACTAACTTCATATTTAGTTTACTTCTTACTCTCACATCTTTACTAACTTTATATTTAGTTTACTTCTTACTCTCACATCTTTACTAACTTCATATTTAGTTTACTTCTTACTCTCACATCTTTACTAACTTTATATTTTGTTTACTTCTTACTCTCACATCTTTACTAACTTCATATTTAGTTTACTTCTTACTCTCACATCTTTACTAACTTCATATTTTCTTTACTTACCCTCACATCTTTACTAACTTTATATTTTGTTTACTTCTTACTCTCACATCTTTACTAACTTTATATTTTGTTTACTTCTTACTCTCACATCTTTACTAACTTCATATTTAGTTTACTTCTTACTCTCACATCTTTACTAACTGCATATTTCATCATTAACATCATTTCTGCCAGTGGGTGTGTATTAGTGTGGTCTCCATACCAATATTTTGGTACTGGTACCGGTACCAACATGCATTTCGGTACTTTTCTAAGTAAAGGGGACCACAAAAAACGTCATTATTGTCTTTATTGTAAGACCAAATGTTAGTGTACATGAAACATATGTTTATTATTGTCATTTAGTCCTTCAATAAAATAGACAACTTGTCTTTTAGTAGTAAGTAAACAAACAAAGACTCCTAATTAGCAGTAACATATTGTGTCATTTATACACCTATTATTTTGTACACATTATGAGGGACAAACTGTAAAAAATGGATTATTCATCTACTTGTTCATTTACTGTTAATATCTGCTTTTTTTCTGTTTGAACATGTTCTATCTACACTTCTGTTCAAATGTAATAATCACTTATTCTTCTCTTCTTTGATACTTGACATTAGTTGTGGATGATACCACACATTTAGGTATGGATGTGATACCAAGTAGTTACAGGATCATACATTGGTCAAATTCAAAGTCCTCATGTATTTACTGACTTTATAAACATAATATGAATTTTTTTTAAACGAAAGAAGGTTTTGTGATGTTAAAAAATATCGATGTAATCATAGTAGTATCGACTAGATACGCTATTGTACGTGGTATCATTACAGTGGATGTCAGGTGTAGATCCACCAACGGCGTTTGTTTACATTGTAGCGTCCCGGAAGAGTTGGTGCTGCAGGGAATTCTGGGAATTTGTTCTGTTGTGTTTATGTTGTGTTGCTGTGCAAATATTCTCCCGAAATGTGTTTGTCATTCTTGTTTAGTGTGGTTTCACTATATGGCACATGTTTATGACAGTGTTGTTTAGTGTGGTTTCACTATATGGCACATGTTTATGACAGTGTTGTTTAGTGTGGTTTCACTATATGGCACATGTTTATGACAGTGTTGTTTAGTGTGGTTTCACTATATGGCACATGTTTATGACAGTGTTGTTTAGTGTGGTCTCACTATATGGCACATGTTTATGACAGTGTTGTTTAGTGTGGTTTCACTATATGGCACATGTTTATGACAGTGTTGTTTAGTGTGGTTTCACTATATGGCACATGTTTATGACAGTGTTGTTTAGTGTGGTCTCACTATATGGCACATGTTTATGACAGTGTTGTTTAGTGTGGTCTCACTATATGGCACATGTTTATGACAGTGTTGTTTAGTGTGGTTTCACTATATGGCACATGTTTATGACAGTGTTGTTTAGTGTGGTTACACTATATGGCACATGTTTATGACAGTGTTGTTTAGTGTGGTTTCACTATATGGCACATGTTTATGACAGTGTTGTTTAGTGTGGTCTCACTATATGGCACATGTTTATGACAGTGTTGTTTAGTGTGGTTTCACTATATGGCACATGTTTATGACAGTGTTGTTTAGTGTGGTTTCACTATATGGCACATGTTTATGACAGTGTTGTTTAGTGTGGTTTCACTATATGGCACATGTTTATGACAGTGTTGTTTAGTGTGGTTTCACTATATGGCACATGTTTATGACAGTGTTGTTTAGTGTGGTTTCACTATATGGCACATGTTTATGACAGTGTTGTTTAGTGTGGTCTCACTATATGGCACATGTTTATGACAGTGTTGTTTAGTGTGGTCTCACTATATGGCACATATTTATGACAGTGTTCATGCTGCTTAGCAGCCCATATTATTATTGCTCATACTTCAAACTTTATTATTCTTGTTCCGCACGTTTCTCCGTAGGTTGTGAGTTCAAACCCCGGCCGAGTCATACCAAAGACTATAACAATGGGAGCCATTACCTCCCTGCTTGGCACTCAGCATCAAGGCTTGGAATTGGGGGTTAAATCACCACAAATGATTCCCGGGCGCGGCCACCGCTGCTGCTCACTGCTCCCCTCACCTCCCAGGGGGTGATCAAGGGTGATGGGTCAAATGCAGAGAATAATTTTGCCACACCTAGTGTGTGTGTGTGTGTGTGTGAGACTATCATTGGTACTTTAACTTTACACTTAATACGAGACGATCGGGCCAGCGAGCCCCCACATATGCTATACCATCGGAGAGGGGCTGTTTGCGCCGATGGCGGTACTTTAAATTGGGACCATTTCATCTTACCATGGAAACGCTGTTTACAATGGGAAAAAAAATGGGCCAATAGAACGGGTACGCACCTTTTGTAATGACGGATATTTCCAGCAGAACACTCCTTTTGTAGCTCAGCCGTACTTTCACGTAGCACTCTATGTGACACTTAGCATGTTAACAATAGCATGCTAGCATGTTACCATTACCTTTCTACATTTTTTAGCTACTTTTGCTACTGTTTAGCCCAGAGTCATAACTTGGTCTGTGACACTTGTTAACTGTTAGCATGCACACGATAGCATGCTAGCAAGTGAACTTAGGCTTGCTAACTTTTTTTAATTTTATTTCCGCAGCCATACACCTTTGAGTCGTGTAACTTGGTATATGAAACATGCTGACTGTTAATCATGCTATCGTTAGCACACATGCTAAGTGTTAGCATTTCTATGTAAACATGGTACTGTTTTAGGCCAGCTCTGTGGCTCTTTTTGTTCAGTTACACCTAAAACTAACGGATTCAGACACTCGGCACTATCTAATAAGTATGGCAGCTTCCGGCAACCCCCGGCCAGAGGTCCAGGGCACAAGCTGTCTCTGTGATCACTATATGTGTATAAATAATAATATAGTGTTAAATAAAATCAGTCCCTTGGGCACAAAACTGAAAATAATACAGCTCTCCAAAAAGTGCACTTCTGCTGCTATTGGAACATAACTGTTTGTTATGATGCTTTGACATTTTTGCACTTTATTTATTTATTGAAAGAAAATTCTATGAAGAGAAAAGTTGTTTGCAAATGTGGTTACAATGCTAAAAAATGAAAAGCTAAAGCTAAAAAAAGAAATACACTTTATTGAGTTAACATTATTTCTTTATAGGGGGAAAGATGTTTTGAGCTAGAGAATATAACAACTACACTACCCAGCATGCAACGGGAGTGACGAGCATGCGCGGTAGCCCCGAAAAGTGTTGTTGCATGTCTGCATTTCTGCAAATAAATTATGAGCCTTTATAGCCCATTTTAAAATATTATTATTAGTATATCTGTATTAAATAATGTATTGCAAAACTAGAAAATCCCCGCGGAAATTTTGATGGGCCTGCTATCTGTGCCCTGGACCTCTGGCCGGGGGTCGCCAGAGGTGCAACTGTACAAAAAGAGCCACAGAGCTAGCCTAAAACAGTACCATGTTTGCATATAAATGCTAAAACTTAGCATGTGCTAACGATAGCATGACAACAGTCAGCATGTTTCATATACCTAGTTACACGACTCAAAGGTGTGTGGCTGCGGAAATAGAAAAAAAAGTGTAAAAATAGATGAAAAAGTTAGCAAGCCTAAGCTAGCTTGATAGCATGCTATATGTTTGCATGCTAACAGTTAACGAGTGTCACATACCAAGTTATGTGACTCTGGGCTAAAAAAAAAAAAGTATGTCAAAAATTTTGCAAGCTAATGGTAACATGCTAGCATGCTAAAGTTAACATGCTAACAGTTAACGAGTGTCACATACCAAGTTATATGACTGTCGGCTAAAAAAAAAGTAGCTAAAAAATTGAACAAGTTAAGGGTAACATGCTAGCATGCTAACGTTAACATGCTAACAGTTAACGAGTGTCGCATAATAAGTTATATGACCCTGGGCTAAAAAAAAAAAGTAGCTCAAAAATTGAACAAGTTAAGGGTAACATGCTAGCATGCTAACGTTAACATGCTAACAGTTAACGAGTGTCGCATAATAAGTTATATGACCCTGGGCTAAAAAAAAAAGTAGCTCAAAAATTGAACAAGTTAAGGGTAACATGCTAGCATGCTAACGTTAACATGCTAACAGTTAACGAGTGTCACATAATAAGTTATATGACCCTGGGCTAAAAAAAAAGTAGCTCAAAAATTGAACAAGTTAAGGGTAACATGCTAGCATGCTAACGTTAACATGCTAACACTTAACGAGTGTCACATACCAAGTTATATGACTCTCGGCTAAAAAAAAGGTAGCTCAAAAATTGAACAAGTTAAGGGTAACACGCTAGCATGCTAATGTTAACATGCTAACAGTTAACGAGTGTCACATACCAAGTTATATGACTCTGGGCTAAAAAAAAAAAAATGTAGCTCAAAAATTGAACAAGTTAAGGGTAACATGCTAGCATGCTAATGTTAACGAGTGTCACATACCAAGTTATATGACTGGGCTAAAAAAAAAAAGTAGCTAAAAAATTTAGCAAGCTAAGGTTAACATGCTAGCATGCTAACGTTAACATGCTAACAGTTAACGAGTGTCACATACCAAGTTATATGACTCTGGGCTAAAAAAAAAAAAAAGTAGCTCAAAAATTTAGCAAGCTAATGGTAACATGCTAACAGTTAATGAGTGTCACACAGAGTGCTACTCGAAAGTACGGCTGAGCTACAAAAGTAGCGTTCTGCTGGAAATATCCGCCATTACAAAGTTTCAAATTCTAGTGGCCCATTTTTTTAGTTTATTCGTGAATAGCGTTTCCATGGTAACACGAAATGGTCCCCATTTAAAGTGCCGCCATTTTGCACGAACAGCCTCTTTCCGACGGTATAACATATGTGGGGGCTCGGATCGTCTCGCATCAAGTGTAAGAGAAACTTGCGGAACAAGAAGTATGAGCAATAATAATAATATTATGGGCCTGCTTGCATTGCAGCAGGCCCATAATAATCTTAGGCCCATGCCGAGTAGAAATGACACCCGCCATGGCCTGTGAATAATGTTGTGAAGAGCAGCGAAACTTGTTTTTTTCTTAAGTAAACGTGTGACTGAGCAGGGATGGATGTTTCTAAAAAAATGTGTGTCTTCCTTTTTCCTGCAGTCGCCTGCGAGGAACATCTTCTGGGGTGGAGCTTCAGGATGGAGGAGGAGGAGCCACACACCTCCCGCTTCAAAGAGGAAGAGGAGGAGCACAGCATCAGTCTTGAATGGTTGGAGGAGTTCCCAGTGACTGTGAAGAGTGAAGATGAGGAGGTCAAAGGTGAGAGAGAGGCGGAGCCTCCAACAGAAGGTGAGAGAGCACCACCAGCGGACAGGATGTTAGCGCCACCACCACACGGTGAGGACACGACGTCACACACTGATGATGAAGACTCTAAAGATGACAACGCACACCTGACATGTTCTCACTGTGACAAAACCTTTAAACACCGTTGTAGTCTGAAAACACACATGAGAACGCACACCGGAGAAAAACCCTTTCACTGCACCGAATGCGGTAAAGGATTTGCCCGGAAGAACGTGCTGAAAGTACACATGAGAACGCACACTGGAGAGAAACCTTTCTCCTGTTCGGTGTGCGGCAAAGGCTTCATACAAAGTGGGGACTTGAAAATACACATGAGAACGCACACCGCGGAGAAACCGTTCATGTGCTCAGTTTGTAGTAAAATATTCTCCGTAAAAGGGAATCTGGTAATGCACTCAAGAACGCACACCGGTGAGATACCTTTTATCTGTTCAGAATGTGGTAAAGGTTTCACACAAAGTCACAATTTGAAAGCACACATGAGGATTCACACCGGAGCCAAACCGTTCTCATGTATAGTCTGCGGTAAAGGTTTCACACGGGGCTGCAATTTAAAAACCCACATGCGGGTGCACACCGGGGAGAAACCCTTTTCCTGCTCCGTGTGCAGCAAAGGGTTCACACAAAGTGGCGAGTTGAAAATACACATGATGATGCACACTGGGGAAAAACCATTCATGTGCTCAGTTTGCCGCAAACGATTCACCCAGAAGGCGTACCTGCAAATACACGCGAGAATACACACGGGTGAAAAACCTCATATCTGCTCCGTCTGCGGCAAGGGTTTCACACGGAGTCACCATTTGAAGGTGCACATGAAAACACACAGGGGAGAGAAAGTGTAGAGCTGCGGGGGAAGAAACACTAGTGGGCTGCTGAGAAAGTGTAGAGCTGCGGGGGAAGAAACACTAGTGGGCTGCTGAGAAAGTGTAGAGCTGCGGGGGAAGAAACACTAGTGGGCTGCTGAGAAAGTGTAGAGCTGTGGTGGAAGATTGTCTTCTGAGTTCCGGTGGAAGAAACACTAGTGGGCTGCTGAGAAAGTGTAGAGCTGCGGGTGGAAGATTGTCTTCTGAGTTCCGGTGGAAGAAACACTAGTGGGCTGCTGAGAAAGTGTAGAGCTGTGGTGGAAGATTGTCTTCTGAGTTCCGGTGGAAGAAACACTAGTGGGCTGCTGAGAAAGTGTAGAGCTGTGGTGGAAGATTGTCTTCTGAGTTCCGGTGGAAGAAACACTAGTGGGCTGCTGAGAAAGTGTAGAGCTGCGGGTGGAAGATTGTCTTCTGAGTTCCGGTGGAAGAAACACTAGTGGGCTGCTGAGAAAGTGTAGAGCTGCGGTGGAAGATTGTCTTCTGAGTTCCGGTGGAAGAAACACTAGTGGGCTGCTGAGAAAGTGTAGAGCTGCGGGTGGAAGATTGTCTTCTGAGTTCCGGTGGAAGAGACACTAGTGGGCTGCTGAGAAAGTGTAGAGCTGCGGGTGGAAGATTGTCTTCTGAGTTCCGGTGGAAGAAACACTAGTGGGCTGCTGAGAAAGTGTAGAGCTGCGGTGGAAGATTGTCTTCTGAGTTCCGGTGGAAGAAACACTAGTGGGCTGCTGAGAAAGTGTAGAGCTGCGGGTGGAAGATTGTCTTCTGAGTTCCGGTGGAAGAAACACTAGTGGGCTGCTGAGAAAGTGTAGAGCTGCGGGTGGAAGATTGTCTTCTGAGTTCCGGTGGAAGAGACACTAGTGGGCTGCTGAGAAAGTGTAGAGCTGCGGTGGAAGATTGTCTTCTGAGTTCCGGTGGAAGAAACACTAGTGGGCTGCTGAGAAAGTGTAGAGCTGCGGGTGGAAGATTGTCTTCTGAGTTCCGGTGGAAGAGACACTAGTGGGCTGCTGAGAAAGTGTAGAGCTGCGGTGGAAGATTGTCTTCTGAGTTCCGGTGGAAGAAACACTAGTGGGCTGCTGAGAAAGTGTAGAGCTGTGGTGGAAGATCTGAGTTCCAGTGGAAGAAACACTAGTGTGCTGCTGAGGACAAGCAGCAGCAAACTTTCACTTTCTAACGACATCAGCACATGTGTGACATCATTGTTGTGTGTGTGTAACACAATCTTATAACAATAATAATAATAATTAAAGCTGCAAGCAGCGTTGGTCGGGTCCGCATTTTGGCAGGTGCTAGTCCTAGGTGTCCCAATACTTTAGTCCAGTGGTAGTCCTGAGTGAGACCTACATAGAGGTTTTTGTTGCATGTCTCTACGATATTCGTACTGGGAGTTAGAGGAAGTTGTGTCTGTGTTTTTTTCCTAGGTGCTGCGGCACAGTGGTTCTTTTCTTTGAAGGCTCGTAAAATCAAAACCGTAGCACTTATTCAAACGCTTTCGCCAACTTTTAATCAGAAGGGTTCAATCTCTCTCCTGTAGTAGTTTGAAGCCAAAACAACAAACGCGCTCCGAGGAGATAACGTTTGATGTTTGGTGACCGCTTTTTAAAAAAAAATTTGTTTTGAAGTGGGGATATCAAACTTCCTGTTGATTTTTGCTGAAGGATGTCAATCTATGAAATGTAGGTCTAAGTGAGACCTACGTAGAGGTTTTTGTTTCATGTCTCTAAAACGTTCCTACCGGAAGTTACAAGCAGTTTTGTCTGTTTTCCTCTGAGAAGCAGTTTTTTCTCTGTTGTATTCAAAAATTGCGCTAGAGCACAATTTTGAGTTTCGGGGTTCGGTTATTTTTTGAGATCGCAATTTCTACCAGTCCCGATGTGTGTGAGAAGTTTGGTGAGTTTTGAAGTATTTTAAAGGGGTCAAATTACAGCTCAAAGAGGCAAAAACGAGTTTTTTAGTACAAATTTGTCTTGAAGGGGAAATTGCCAACTTCCTGTTGGTTTTTGCCCGAGGATGTAAAATTATGAAATGTAGGTCTAAGTGGGAGTTACAGGCAGTTTGTTTTTATTTTTTCCTAGGGGGCGCTAGAGCGCAATTTTGATTTTTGGGGGTTGGTTTTGTTATTAACTTGCAATTTTCGCAGGTCCTGATTTGTGTGTCAAATTTGGTGAGTTTTGGAGCATGTTAAGTGGGTCAAATTGCTGCTCGAAGAGGCGGCCGGTATAATAGAAATAATAATAAACATTACAAATTCAATAGGTTCCTTTGTAACCAGTACAAAGGACTCCCTGGAGGAGTCCTTTGTACTGGGTACAGGGCGGACCCTAAGTACTGGGTACAGGGCGGACCCTAAGTACTGGGTACAGGGCGGACCCTAAGTACTGGGTACAGGGCGGACCCTAATAATAATACCTGGGATTTATACAGCGCTTTTCTAAGTACCCAAAGTCGCTTTACATGTTAAAAACCCATCATTCATTGACACCTGGTGGTGGTAAGCTACTTTGGCAGCCACAGCTGCCCTGGGTTGGACTGACAATCTTGCTGTTACACTTCTAACATGTATAAAGTATATACTTTCAGGTTAGTGCTTTTATTTCATTCTTGTACAACATTTCTGTACTTTTATTTAAACTCATTTGACTGAAAATGTTACAGTAAGCACTACAATAAATATGTTGCGTACAATAAACATACAGTATGTGTGTACAAATATACATAGTTCACTTTTATACGTATTCCTAGTCTATGTAGTTTTTGTTAAACAATGAGTTGTTAATACATATTTTCATTTCTAACTGTAAATGATTCCTTTACATGATGTACATATTTGTTTTACATGTGTTCACATCTTTGCTTTTGAGTACGTATAAATCCCTCTTAGTTGATATTTACTGCTTCACATGTGAAACATCTTCTGGAAGCATGTTATTATTATTTACTTGATACATCATTTGAGTGTTTTATACAAGATCATTTACTTTTAAAATGTGTGACTTTGTTCTATTAATGATCTTTATTACTCTCTTTTGTATTATGAATATTGTTTTGTGATTGTTTAACATGTATGTCCCCACTCCTTTATGCAATAAACAATGTATGCTCCAACTAAAGTTGGGTACAATAAATGTAGTTAAGATGTGTGAGTATGTATTATATTCTATTTAGTGTTGCAGTCATGTTTGATATTTTCTTCTTTTTAGGAATTTTTTAAAAATATGATTTTAAATCAACCATATTTTTATTGCGCTTTTCCAGAATTGTCTCAAAGTACGTTACACCATACAAATGTTTCTAAATTACACCCATTTAAAGCCATTAGAGTGCATGATGGGAAAAAAAAAAAAGCAAAACATTCTTAGAACACAATTTATATGACACAATCCAAACAACCTTCCCTAGTCATGGTGCCAAAAAACATACACAAAGGTCAATTCAACACACATAACACAACCTAAACATTGTGGATATTATGAAAAACGCCCAAACATTATAAGCATTTTCTAAATTACACCCATTTAAATCCACTACAGTGCATGATGGGAAAAATGCAAAACACTCTTTAAATGACACAATCCAAAAAGTTAATTGTGGCCACTTTCATTCATAACTGTTGAATCCATTGCTAACATCATCCTGTATCAATATAAACAAACACCATGGGTGGATCTACATCTAACATCCACTGTAATGATACCACGTACAATAGCGTATCGAGTCGATACTACTATGATTATATCAATATTTTTTAGCATCACAAAATCTTGTTTTAAAAAAAAAAAGTATATTATGTTTATAAAGTCCCTGGACACATGAGGACTCTGAATATGACCAATGTATGATCCTGTAACTACTTGGTATCGGATCCATACCTAAATGTGTGGTATCATCATGTCAAGTATCAAAGAAGAGAAGAATAAGTGATTATTACATTTGAACAGAAGTGTAGATAGAACATGTTCAAACAGAAAATAAGCAGATATTAACAGTAAATGAACAAGTAGATGAATAATCCATTTTTACAGTTTGTCCCTCACAATGTGTACAAAATAATAGGTGTATAAATGACACAATATGTTACGACTAATTAGGAGTCTTTGTTTGTTTACTTACTAAAAGATAAGAAACATGAAGCTCAAAGACAGATACTGTATGTTCCGTACCAGATTATAGCTAAATAGCTCATTTCAATCTGCAGTTCCTGGCTACCTAAATTAAAGGGATACAAAAATCATGCAATAAAATTATTACAGTAAAATCATACTATAGCATGTCATCAAATTTAAGAAAAGTCATAAAATGCCCTTTTCATTGACACATACTTATTATACAATACAACCACCTCTCCTTTACATCAAAACTAGACAACACATGCTCTTCTTCACATTACAATAATAAACATGTTTAATGTACCGGAAGTTTTTTTAAAATAATAATAATAATAGATTTTATTTGTAAAAAGCACTTTACATTGAGTAAACAATCTCAAAGTGCTACAGTGGATTAATAAATAAAAATATAATTAAAAAAAAACTAGAACAGCCAAATTGCTATAACTAGTCTGCATATATATATATATATATATATATATATATATATATATATATATATATATATATATATATATATATATATATATATATATATATATATATATATACATATATATTAGAGGTGTGGGAAAAAATCGATTTGAATTCGAATCGCGATTCTCACGTTGTGCCATTCAGAATCGATTCTCATTTTTAAAAAAATCTTTTTTTTTTTTTAAATTTTTATAAAAAAAAAAAATGTTTTAATTTTTTTTTTAATTAATCAATCCAACAAAACAATACACAGCAATACCATAACAATGCAATCCAATTCCAAAACCGAGCCAGCAACACTCAGAAGTGCAATTAACAGAGCAATTGAGAGGAGACACAAACACCACACACAACAATTGAGAGGAGACACAAACACCACACACAACAATTGAGAGGAGACACAAACACCACACACACAACAACTGAGAGGAGACACAAACACCACACACAACAATTGAGAGGAGACACAAACACCACACACAACAATTGAGAGGAGACACAAACACCACACACAACAATTGAGAGGAGACACAAACACCACACACAACAATTGAGAGGAGACACAAACACCACACACAACAATTGAGAGGAGACACAAACACCACACACAACAATTGAGAGGAGACACAAACACCACACACAACAATAGAGGAGACACAAACACCACACACAACAATTGAGAGGAGACACAAACACCACACACAACAATTGAGAGGAGACACAAACACCACACACAACAATTGAGAGGAGACACAAACACCACACACAACAATTGAGAGGAGACACAAACACCACACACAACAATTGAGAGGAAACACAAACACAACAAACAAAAATGAATATTATCAACAACAGTATCAATATTAGTTACAATTTCAACATAGCAGTGATTAAAAATCCCTCATTGACATTATCATTAGACATTTACTTTATGAGATGCGATGCAAGTGTAAGCCACTGTGACACTATTGTTCATTTTTTGTATTTTTTTTTTTAAAATTAATGTTTGTAATGATAATATCAATGAGGGATTTTTAATCACTGCTATGTTGAAATTGTTACTAATATTGATACTGTTGTTGATAATATTCATTTTTGTCTCACTACTTTTAGATTGTTTGTGTCTCTTCAATTGCTATTTATTGCTATTCTGAATGTTGCTGGGTCGGGTTTTGTTTTGAAATTGTATTCCATTATTATGGTATTGTTGTGTATTGTTTTCATAAAAAAAAAAAAAAAAAATCGTTTTTGAATCGAGAATCGTGTTGAATTGGGAAAAAAAAAATCGATTCTGAATCGAATCTTGACCCCAAGAATCGATTCTGAATCGAATCTTGACCCCAAGAATCGATTCTGAATCGAATCGTGGGACACCCAAAGATTCCCAGCCCTAATATATATATACATATATTTGAAAAAGAAGGGCTTTTAAGCCTTTTTTTAAAGCATCCACAGTCTGTGGTGCCCTCAGGTGGTCAGGGAGAGCGTTCCACAGACTGGGAGCGGCGGAGCAGAAAGCCCGGTCTCCCATTGTTCGTAGCTTTGTCCTCGGAGGTTGGAGGAGGTTAGCCTGTCCGGAGCGGAGGTGTCGGGGGTGAGCAGTTCTTTGAGGTAGAGGGGGGGCATCTCCATGGAGGCACTGGTGGGTTAGTAGGGAGACTTTCAATTCAATCCTGAGTGGAACAGGAAGCCAGTGAAGGGATTTGAGAGTTGGGGTCATATTTCCGCACTCTCGTCAGGATCCTAGCAGCACTATTCTGTAAGTACTGTAGCTTCTGGATGTTCTTGCTGGGGATCCCGACAAGAAGTGAGTTGCAGTAGTCGAGCCAGGAGGAGACCAAGGCGTGGACGAGCTTCTCGGCATCAGAGAGAGGGAGTGAGGGGCGGAGTTTAGCAATGTTCCTGAGGTGGTAGAAGGAGGTCTTGCACAGTTTTTGTTCGAATAAAGCCACATTTTTTGTGGAAAAGTACCGAAATACGTTTGGTACCAGTACCAAAATATTGGTATGGGGACAGCACTAATAGACACACCCCGAGCACCCACTGGCAGAAATGTAGCCTATGGTCTTCACAAAGGACGCAGGACAAGATGAAGGGTCGCTTCGGCCTTGATCTTGTATGAAAACAAGTACTTGTCATCCTCCAGTTGACTTCGGCCAAAAGTCAGTGCCTGCTGGTGAGGAGGAACCCCTACTTGTTCTTGGATTATGGCCTTCACGTTCTTAATAGTGTTGTCAGCCCTGACGTAGAGGGTGAGGACCCTGCCGGTGAGGGTCTTCACGAAGATCCGCATTTTGCGACAGCTACTCATTCTGAGATCAATCACAGACTGCGGACTGATGTTGTAGTCGGACAAGCGTTCTTGCTCCAGCAGCCTGCGGCCGTTACAGTCCAGTACCTGCTCGTGAAGAGGAACCCCCGTCAGGTCCCGGATTTTCTCCTTCAAACTCTCCACCGTGTCCCCGATCTCAACCTCGTACGGGTCGAGCCTTCCGAGCGAGCCCTTCACAAAGACCTGCATGCCACCTCTCAGGCGCAGGATGTAGTGGATGGTGGACTCCCTCTGGATGTTGTAGTGCGAGAGGGTGCGCTCGTCTTCCAGTTGCTTGCCAGCAAAGATCAGTCTCTGCTGGCGGGCTGGAAGTCCTTCCTTGGCACGGATTTTGGTCTTCACCTTCTCAATTGTGTCCGTGAGCTCCACCTTGAGAGTGAGCGTCTTCCCGGATAGAGTCGTCACAAAGATCTGCATGTTTTTACCTGAAGACAAAAAGTTGTGTCACTATAACCCGGACCTGGACCAAATGCGGTTTTCTTTAGACCTTTAACATCCAAACTGTATTTGCCATTGTGGTGTGAGCGGAAGTCTTGAACTATAGAAAGTATTTCAATGCTTGAAATCTGCACTTCTGAGTGTTCTAGGAGTTATTGGTACTAAGTGCGGCTGCTAGACTTTTGACAAGAACAAGAAAGTTGGATCATATTACGCCTATACTGTATATACATACATATATACAGTCAAAAGTGGACATACACTTGTAAAGAACATCATGTCATGGCTGTCTTGACTTTACAATCATTTCTACAACTCTTATTTTTGGACTTGTTTCTTCAGCATTGTCCACACCTTTCAGTCAGGACTTTGGGAAGGCCATTCTAAAACCTTCATTCTAGCCTGATTTAGCCATTCCTTTACCACTTTTGACGTCATTGTCCTGTTGGCACACCCAACAAGACCCAACCTCCGGGCTGAGGATTTTAGCTTGTCCTGAACAATTTGGAGCTAATCCTCCTTTTTCATTGTCCCATTTAAAGCAGCAGTTCCATTGGCAGCAAAACAGGCCCAGAGCATAATACTACCACCACCATGCTTGACGGTAGGTTTGGTGTTCCTGGGATTAAAGGCCTCACCTTTTTTTGATTTTTGATTTTTTTTTTGTCAAAAAATCGGTATTTTTTTAGTAAAAAAAATCGGTGTTTTTTTAGTAAAAAAATCGGAATTTTTTTAGTAAAAAAAATCGGGATTTTTTCAAAGGTTCAAAAAGTCGGTTTTTTTTCGAAGTGTCAAGATGTCCGTATATTTCCTGTCAAAATGTCGGGATATTTCTGTCAAAAAATCGGTATTTTTTTAGTAAAAAAAAATCGGAATTTTTTTAGTAAAAAAATCGGGATTTTTTCAAAGGTTCAAAAAGTCGGGTTTTTTTCGAAGTGTCAAGATGTCCGTATATTTCCTGTCAAAATGTCGGCATATTTCTGTCAAAATGTCGGCATATTTTCTGTCAAAATGTCGGGATATTTTCTGTCAAAATGTCCGATATTTTCTGTCAAAAAGTGATTTTTTCCAAGTGTCAAAAAGTCGTGATTTTGTCCAAGTGTCAAAAAGTCGTGATTTTTTTTGTCAAAAAAATCGGGATTTTTTCCAAGTGTCAAAAAGTCGTGATTTTTTCCAAGTGTCAAAAAGTCGTGATTTTTTCCAAGTGTCAAAAAGTCGTGATTTTTTCCAAGTGTCAAAAAGTCGTGATTTTTTCCAAGTCTCAAAAAGTTGTGATTTTTCCAAGAGTCAAAAAGTCGTGATTTTTTTTGTCAAAAAATCGGGATTTTTTCCAAGTGTCAAAAAGTCGAGATTTTTTCTAAGTGTCAAAAAATCGTGATTTTTTCTAAGTGTCAAAAAATCGTGATTTTTTCCAAGTGTCAAAAAAGTCGTGATTTGTTCCAAGTGTCAAAAAATCGTGATTTTTTCCAAGTGTCAAAAAATCGTGATTTTTTCCAAGTGTCAAAAAATCGTGATTTTTTCCAAGTGTCAAAAAGTCGTGATTTTTTCCAAGTGTCAAAAAGTCGTGATTTTTTCCAAGAGTCAAAAAGTCGTGATTTTTTCCAAGTGTCAAAAAGTCGTGATTTTTTCCAAGTGTCAAAAAGTCGTGATTTTTTCCAAGTGTCAAAAAGTCGTGATTTTTTCCAAGTCTCAAAAAGTTGTGATTTTTCCAAGAGTCAAAAAGTCGTGATTTTTTTTGTCAAAAAATCGGGATTTTTTCCAAGTGTCAAAAAGTCGAGATTTTTTCTAAGTGTCAAAAAATCGTGATTTTTTCTAAGTGTCAAAAAATCGTGATTTTTTCCAAGTGTCAAAAAAGTCGTGATTTGTTCCAAGTGTCAAAAAATCGTGATTTTTTCCAAGTGTCAAAAAATCGTGATTTTTTCCAAGTGTCAAAAAATCGTGATTTTTTCCAAGTGTCAAAAAGTCGTGATTTTTTCCAAGTGTCAAAAAGTCGTGATTTTTTCCAAGAGTCAAAAAGTCGTGATTTTTTCCAAGAGTCAAAAAGTCGTGATTTATTCCAAGTGTCAAAAAGTCGTGATTTTTTCCAAGAGTCAAAAAGTCGTGATTTTTTTTGTCAAAAAATCGGGATTTTTTCCAAGTGTCAAAAAGTCGTGATTTTTTTCTAAGTGTCAAAATGTCGAGATTTTTTCTAAGTGTCAAAAAATCGGGATTTTTTCCAAGTGTCAAAAAGTCGTGATTTTTTTCTAAGTGTCAAAATGTCTGGATTTTTTCGAAGTGTGAAAAAGTCGGGAATTTTTCGAAGTGTCAAAAAGTCGGGAATTTTTCGAAGTGTCAAAAAGTCGCGATATTTTCTGTCAAAATGTCGGGATATTTACTGTCAAAATGTCGGGATATTTACTGTCAAAATGTCGGGATATTTTCTGTCAAAATGTCGGGATATTTTCTGTCAAAATGTCGGGATATTTACTGTCAAAATGTCGGGATATTTTCTGTCAAAATGTCGGGATATTTTCTGTCAAAATGTCGGGATATTTTCTGTCAAAATGTCGGGATATTTTCTGTCAAAATGTCGGGATATTTTCTGTCAAAATGTCGGGATATTTTCTGTCAAAATGTCGGGATATTTTTAGTAAAAAAAAATCGGGATTTTTTTCAAAGGTTCAAAAAGTCGTTTTTTTTTCGAAGTGTCAAGATGTCCGTATATTTCCTGTCAAAATGTCGGGATATTTCTGTCAAAAAGTCGGGATTTTTTCTAAGTGTCAAAATGTCGGCATATTTCTGTCAAAATGTCGGCATATTTTCTGTCATAATGTCGGGATATTTTCTGTCAAAATGTCAGATATTTTCTGTCAAAAAGTGATTTTTTCCAAGTGTCAAAAAGTCGTGATTTTTTTGGTCAAAAAATCGTGATTTTTTCCAAGTGTCAAAAAGTCGTGATTTTTTCCAAGTGTCAAAAAGTCGTGATTTTGTCCAAGTGTCAAAAAGTCGTGATTTTTTTGGTCAAAAAATCGTGATTTTTTCCAAGTGTCAAAAAGTCGTGATTTTTTCCAAGTGTCAAAATGTCGTGATTTTTTCCAAGTGTCAAAAAGTCGTGATTTTTTCCAAGTGTCAAAAAATCGTGATTTTTTCCAAGTGTCAAAAAGTCGGGATATTTTCTGTCAAAATGTCGGGATATTTCCTGTCAAAATGTCGGGATATTTCCTGTCAAAGTGTCGGGATATTTGCTGTCAAAATGTCGGGATATTTTCTGTCAAAATGTCGGGATATTTCCTGTCAAAATGTCGGGATATTTCCTGTCAAAATGTCGGGATATTTTCTGTCAAAATGTCGGGATATTTTCTGTCAAAATGTCGGGATATTTCCTGTCAAAATGTCGGGATATTTCCTGTCAAAATGTCGGGATATTTCCTGTCAAAATGTCGGGATATTTCCTGTCAAAATGTCGGGATATTTCCTGTCAAAATGTCGGGATATTTCTGTCAAAATGTCGGGATATTTTCTGACAAAATGTCGGGATATTTTCTGACAAAATGTCGGGATATTTCCTGTCAAAATGTCGGGTTATTTTCTGTCAAAATGTCGGGATATTTCCTGTCAAAATGTCGGGATATTTTCTGTCAAAATGTCGAGATATTTCCTGTCAAAATGTCGGGATATTTTCTGTCAAAATGTCGGGATATTTTCTGTCAAAATGTCGGGATATTTTCTGTCAAAATGTCGGGATATTTTCTGTCAAAATGTCGGGATATTTCCTGTCAAAATGTCGGGATATTTCCTGTCAAAATGTCGGGATATTTTCTGTCAAAATGTCGGGATATTTCTGTCAAAATGTCGGGATATTTTCTGTCAAAATGTCGGGATATTTCCTGTCAAAATGTCGGGATATTTTCTGTCAAAATGTCGGGATATTTTCTGTCAAAATGTCGAGATATTTCCTGTCAAAATGTCGGGATATTTTCTGTCAAAATGTCGGGATATTTTCTGTCAAAATGTCGGGATATTTTCTGTCAAAATGTCGGGATATTTTCTGTCAAAATGTCGGGATATTTTCTGTCAAAATGTCGGGATATTTCCTGTCAAAATGTCGGGATATTTTCTGTCAAAATGTCGGGATATTTCTGTCAAAATGTCGGGATATTTTCTGTCAAAATGTCGGGATATTTCCTGTCAAAATGTCGGGATATTTTCTGTCAAAATGTCGGGATATTTCCTGTCAAAATGTCGGGATATTTTCTGTCAAAATGTCGGGATATTTTCTGTCAAAATGTCGGGATATTTTTTGTCAAAATATCGGGATATTTTCTGTCAAAATGTCGGGATATTTTCTGTCAAAATGTCGGGATATTTCCTGTCAAAATGTCGGGATATTTCCTGTCAAAATGTCGGGATATTTCCTGTCAAAATGTCGGGATATTTTCTGTCAAAATGTCGGGATATTTCCTGTCAAAATGTCGGGATATTTCCTGTCAAAATGTCGGGATATTTCCTGTCAAAATGTCGGGATATTTCCTGTCAAAATGTCGGGATATTTCCTGTCAAAATGTCGGGATATTTCCTGTCAAAATGTCGGGATATTTTCTGTCAAAATGTCGGGATATTTTCTGTCAAAATGTCGGGATATTTTTTGTCAAAATGTCGGGATATTTCCTGTCAAAATGTCGGGATATTTTCTGTCAAAATGTCGGGATATTTCCTGTCAAAATGTCGGGATATTTCCTGTCAAAATGTCGGGATATTTTCTGTCAAAATGTCGGGATATTTTCTGTCCAAATATCGGGATATTTTCTGTCAAAATGTCGGGATATTTTCTGTCAAAATGTCGGGATATTTCCTGTCAAAATGTCGGGATATTTCCTGTCAAAATGTCGGGATATTTCCTGTCAAAATGTCGGGATATTTTCTGTCAAAATGTCGGGATATTTCCTGTCAAAATGTCGGGATATTTCCTGTCAAAATGTCGGGATATTTCCTGTCAAAATGTCGGGATATTTCCTGTCAAAATGTCGGGATATTTTCTGTCAAAATGTCGGGATATTTCCCGTCAAAATGTCGGGATATTTTCCGTCAAAATGTCGGGATATTTTCTGTCAAAATGTCGGGATATTTTCTGTCAAAATGTCGGGATATTTCCTGTCAAAATGTCGGGATATTTCCTGTCAAAATGTCGGGATATTTCCTGTCAAAATGTCGGGATATTTCCTGTCAAAATGTCGGGATATTTCCTGTCTAAATGTCGGGATATTTCCTGTCAAAATGTCGGGATATTTTCTGTCAAAAAATATGGATTTTTTCAAAGTGTCAAAAAGTCGGGAATTTTTTTTCTAGGTGTCAAAAAGTGGGGATATTGCTGGGTATTGTGGCCATTTTTGTTTCATCTGACCACAGAACTTTCCTCCAGAAGGTCTTATCTTTGTCCATGTGATCAGCAGCAAACTTTAGACGAGCCTTAAGGTGTGGCTTCTGGAACAAGGTCTTCCTTCTTGCATTGTAGCCTCTCAGTCCATGGCGATGCTTGACAGTGGACACTGACACCTGTGTTCCAGCAGCTTCCAATTCATTGCAGACTTGCCTTTTGGTGGTTCTCCCTTGACTCTTAATCATCCTGACCAATTTTCTCTCAGCAGCAGGGGATAGCTTGCGTTTTCTTCCTGATCGTGGCACTGACAAAACTGTGCCGTGCACTTTATACTTACCAACAACCTTAAAGGCCTACTGAAAGCCACTACTAGCGACCACGCAGTCTGATAGTTTATATATCAATGATGACATCTTAACATTGCAACACATGCCAATACGGCCGGGTTAACTTATAAAGTGACATTTTACATTTCCCGCTAAACTTCCGCTTGAAAAGGTCTATGTATGATGACGTATGTATGATGACGTATGCGCGTGACGTCAATGGTTGAAACGGAAGTATTGGGACACATTGTATTCAATACAAAAAGCTCTGATTTCGTCGCAAAATTCCACAGTATTCTGGACATCTGTGTTGGTGAATCTTTTGCAATTTGTTTAATGAACAATGAAGACTGCAAAGAAGAAAGTTGTAGATGGGATCAGTGTATTAGCGGCTGGCTGCAGCAACACAACCAGGAGGACTTTGACTTGGATAGCAGACGCGCTATCCGACGCTAGCCGCCGACCGCATCGATGATCGGATGAAGTCCTTCATCGCTCCGTCGATCGCTGGAACGCAGGTGAGCACGGGTGTTGATGAGCAGATGAGGGCTGGCTGGCGTAGGTGGAGAGTTAATGTTTTTATCATAGCTCTGACGAGGTCCCGTAGCTAAGTTAGCTTCAATGGCGTCGTTAGCAACAGCATTGCTAGGCTTCGCCAGCCTGGAAAGCATTAACTGTGTAGTTACATGTCCATGGTTTAATAGTATTGTTGATCTTCTGTCTATCCTTCCAGTCAGGGGTTTATTTCTTTTGTTTCTATCTGCAGTTAAGCCCGATGCTATCATGTTAGCTCCGTAGCTAAAGTGCTTCACCGATGTATTGTCATGGAGATAAAGTCACTGTGAATGTCCCTTTGGTGTTCTGGTCTCTCATTTTCAAGAGGATATAGTATCCCAGGTGCTTTAAAATACAAATCCGTGATCCACAATAGAAAAAGGAGAGAGTGTGGAATCCAATGAGCCAGCTTGTAACTAAGTTACGCTCAGAGCGAAAAAAGATACGTCCTGCACTGCACTCTAGTCCTTCACTCTCACGTTCCTCATCCACAAATCTTTCATCCTGGCTCAAATTAAAGGGGTAATAGCTGCTTTCTAGGTCCGAATCTCTCTCGCTGCTGGTGTAAACAATGTGCAGATGTGAGGAGCCTTTCAACCTGTGACGTCACGCTACTTCCGGTACAGGCAAGGCTTTTTTTTTTATCAGCGACCAAAACTTTATCATCGATGTTCTCTACTAAATCCTTTCAGCAAAAATATGGCAATATCGCGAAATAATCAAGTATGACACATAGAATGGATCTGCTATTCCCGTTTAAATTAAAAAAAATCATTTCAGTAGGCCTTTAAATAAATTCATTAATTTTTTTACTTTGCTTCTTATAACTTTCAGAAAGACAATTTTAGAGAAAAAATACAACCTTAAAAATGATTTTAGGATTTTTAAACACATATACCTTTTTACCTTTTAAATTCATTCCTCTTCTTTCCTGACAATTTAAATCAATGTTCAAGTAAATGTATTTTTTTATTGTAAAGAATAATAAATACATTTTAATTTAATTCTTCATTTTAGCTTCTGTTTTTTCGACGAAGAATATTTGTCAAATATTTCTTCAAACTTATTATGATTAAAATTCCAAAAAATTATTCTGGCAAATCTAGAAAATCCGTAGAATCAAATTTAAATCTTATTTCAAAGTCTTTTGAATTTCTTTTAAAATTTTTGTTCTGGAAAATCTAGAAGAAATAATGATTTGTCTTTGTTAGAAATATAGCTTGGTCCAATTTGTTATATATTCTAACAAAGTGCAGATTGGATTTTAACCTATTTAAAACATGTCATCAAAATTCTAAAATTAATCTTAATCAGGAAAAATTACTAATGATGTTCCATAAATTCATTTTTTAAATTTTTTCAAAAAGATTCGAATTAGCTAGTTTTGCTCTTCTTTTTTTCGGTTGAATTTTGAATTTTAAAGAGTCGAAATTGAAGACAAACTATGTTTCAAAATTTAATTGTCATTTTTTTCGTGTTTTCTCCTCTTTTAAACCGTTCAATTAAGTGTAAATATCATTAATTATTAATAATAACATAGAGTTAAAGGTAAATTGAGCAAATTGGCTATTTCTGGCAATTTATTGAAGTGTGTATCAAACTGGTAGCCCTTCGCATTAATCACTACCCAAGAAGTAGCTCTTGCTTTCAAAAAGATTGCTGACCCCTGCTCTAGAGTCATTCCGTCGACACTACAGTTTTCACATTAGTAGCTATTACTCTGTATTATTGAGTACAATGCTTAGCTTTACGCAGCAAAATGTACATACCAATTACCAAAATGCGGTAAAGTTCTGACAGGTGGTGTTAATATCAGCTTCCAGGGCAGAAATGTCTTTTATCTACCACTTTGCGGCGGTCAGATGGTCATTTTTGGATTTTCATATAGCGGTTTTTATACGGCCGTCATCATACTTGTCATGAAAGACGGTGACGAGCAGCACAATTATTGTGTTTGATTCAAAGAGACGATAGCGATGTGTGAGTCTCAAATGAGCTTTTATTCACTCACTATAGAGCGCAGCAGGGTTTCAGCCACACCCGCTACATTTCAGAAGAAATACATTTTAGCCGCACTGGACCGCAGATACTGTATATATATATATATACATACTGGTACGGAAGATGGTGTGAATGTTTATTTACGTACCTCAATTGTTTCCAGACGGTGTCTGTAACAGGGCAGTAAAACGGCTGATCAAGCAAAACAGAAGTCATCGTCATTGACCCACTAGCTGTGGAAGTTAGCCCTCCAATCAGTTAAACAGACTCAATTTCGTTATTGCAGAAATTTTAAGTGATTTGGATTAGCCTTTTGTTGTCTTTTTTTGGTATATTATCCTATTTAGAAATATATATATATTTATTGTTATTATTTGTATATTATATTCGTATTTACTTTAGTTTTCTTTCCTTTTAGATGTTTTGCGGAAGACAGTATTTGCTCAACCTGATTAGAGTTTGCAATTGTTGAGATTTGTTGAAAGTGCCTTGGTTTTTATGTACATGGAGATCATATGTTTGCATGTACGTTGTTCAATTAAAAACTAACATCGAACTCGGCAGGATTTGGTCTGTTAAAAGTACAAACATGGAGGAGGTTTGATTGAAAATAGGGAATTAAATACATTTGCACTATAACAATTTTCTCTGATCGATAACCAAAACCCCAAGCATTGTAACTTCCCAATTTATGTTCTTCACATGTGAATAATGCTGTATAATAGACTGTATTTATATTATTCACATGTGAATAATGCTGTATAATAGACTGTATTTATATTATTCACATGTGAATAATGCTGTATAATAGACTGTATTTATATTATTCACATGTGAATAATGCTGTATAATAGACTGTATTTATATTATGCACATGTGAATAATGCTGTATAATAGACTGTATTTATACTATGCACATGTGAATAATGCTGTATAATAGACTGTATTTATATTTTTCACATGTGAATAATGCTGTATAATAGACTATATTTATGTTATTCACATGTGAATAATGCTGTATAATAGACTGTATTTATATTATTCACATGTGAATAATGCTGTATAATAGACTGTATTTATATTTTTCACATGTGAATAATGCTGTATAATAGACTGTATTTATGTTATTCACATGTGAATAATGCTGTATAATAGACTGTATTTATATTATGCACATGTGAATAATGCTGTATAATAGACTGTATTTATATTTTTCACATGTGAATAATGCTGTATAATAGACTGTATTTATGTTAGTCACATGTGAATAATGCTGTATAATAGATTGTATTTATATTATGCACATGTGAATAATGCTGTATAATAGACTGTATTTATATTATTCACATGTGAATAATGCTGTATAATAGACTGTATTTATATTTTTCACATGTGAATAATGCTGTATAATAGACTGTATTTATATTATTCACATGTGAATAATGCTGTATAATAGACTGTATTTATATTATTCACATGTGAATAATGCTGTATAATAGACTGTATTTATGTTATTCACATGTGAATAATATAAATACAGTCTATTATACAGCATTATTCACATGTGAATAATGCTGTATAATAGACTGTATTTATGTTATTCACATGTGAATAATGCTGTATAATAGACTGTATTTATATTATTCGCATGTGAATAATGCTGTATAATAGACTGTATTTATATTATTCACATGTGAATAATGCTGTATGATAGACTGTATTTATATTATTCGCATGTGAATAATGCTGTATAATAGACTGTATTTATATTATTCGCATGTGAATAATGCTGTATAATAGACTGTATTTATATTATTCACACGTGAATAATGCTGTATAATAGACTGTATTTATATTATTCACATGTGAATAATGCTGTATGATAGACTGTATTTATATTATTCACACGTGAATAATGCTGTATAATAGACTGTATTTATGTTATTCACATGTGAATAATGCTGTATAATAGACTGTATTTATATTAGTCACATGTGAATAATGCTGTATAATAGACTGTATTTATGTTATTCACATGTGAATAATGCTGTGTAATAGACTGTATTTATATTAGTCACATGTGAATAATGCTGTATGATAGACTGTATTTATATTATTCACACGTGAATAATGCTGTATAATAGACTGTATTTATGTTATTCACATGTGAATAATGCTGTATAATAGACTGTATTTATGTTATTCACATGTGAATAATGCTGTATAATAGACTGTATTTATATTATTCACATGTGAATAATGCTGTATAATAGACTGTATTTATGTTATTCACATGTGAATAATGCTGTATAATAGACTGTATTTATATTATTCACATGTGAATAATGCTGTATAATAGACTGTATTTATATTATTCACATGTGAATAATGCTGTATAATAGACTGTATTTATATTATTCACATGTGAATAATGCTGTATAATAGACTGTATTTATATTATTCACATGTGAATAATGATGTATAATAGACTGTATTTATATTATTCACATGTGAATAATGCTGTATAATAGACTGTATTTATATTATTCACATGTGAATAATGCTGTATAATAGACTGTATTTATATTATTCACATGTAAAAAATAGCTAAGTGTTTATTGTCTATTGTGAGCGAGCTGTGGTGCTGAATTTCCCCCAGGGATCAATAAAGTACTTTGTTCTATTCTATTCTATTCTATTCTATACATCATTGCAAATGATCGCATAGCGTCCATGTTTTAATAGGAAGGTGCAAAGTTTAAAAACATTTTTATTGCTTTATAACTTTTTTTTGTATTGCTATATACATTTCTTTATTGCTTTATGCATTTTATTTTTATTGCTATATACTTTTTTTTTCATTGCTTTATAAAAAAATTTTATTGGTCTATTTATTTTCCTATGACAATGTCTGAGTCTATGATTTATTTTGTACAATTTTCCATTTTTTAAGTGGTTGTTGATTTATTATGTCAAGCTGACTATATAAGTGCGTCACTTCCGGTTGAAAATAGCCCACTGACCATAGATATATATCAGTAGATGGCGCAAGGCGGAGTCTCCAGCGTAGTTCACCGGCGGCCATCTTGTGACGGTCAACTATTCTGGTACGTTCTATGGTAGCTGTTGTAAGGTGAGTGATCTGCACAAACAAAAATACTCTTAACTCGCTGAAATCTTGACGGATTTACAAACGGTTTTGTTTATTACACACGTTATTAACGTGGCTATGATTCAGGATGCTTGGACATGTTGAAATTGCAGCTTTTCTGTTCGAAAAACGACTTAAAAAATAAGGTTGTATGTTTGTCCCTGGCCAGCTGTACCTATTAACGTTAGCTAAGTTAGCTGAACAATTTTGTTAGCTCGTTTCATGGGAAAAGGATCAGTGGGAGAGGCAGAATTGCTCTTTCTTTTCAACATAACTTAAGTTGCACATGATTTCCAAGCGGTTTGGTTTGTTAAAAACATCTTAAAATTTTGATACAGGAAATTGCTGGCTTTGTGTTTACAGAACTACGCCTACCAGTGAAGATGCCTGACTTTTGTGCAGCCTACGGATGCTCTAATCGCCGTAGTCTCAAAACGAGAACCCGTGGGATCACCTTTCACCGGTAAGATATGACAATATTATGACTATAATTAGGATAATCGTTAGTTACTTAGTGGATGTATGTACAATACAGGTCCTGCTACACAGGAACAGCGGGGCTATGTGAGATAATAGTATTGCAAGATTGTTGTTGACCCAAGGCTTTTTACACAATTGAATGTTTCTTTTGGACACCTTTCTTATAACTCTTTTAGTGTGGTTGTCTTATTCTTAAAGTACATACATGCATACATGCACATACATGCATACATGCATACATACATGCATACATACATACATACATACATACATACAATTACCCCAAAAATATGATAATTTAGGTGTGTATTTTTGTCCTTACCCTTAATGTTAAAGGAAAGAAGGGTGGAAAATGTTGACAATAATTTATATATCTGGCTACCTTTCTCACGTTTTTAAGGTTTCCCAAAACCGGAGAGAGGAAGAGGCAGTGGGAACTTGCCCTAAGAAGGGATGGTTTTGTTGCCTCTGGCAGGACAGTGCTCTGCAGTGAGCACTTTAGGAGTGAGGATTTTGACAGGACGGGGCAGACTGTCCGGCTTAAAGATGGTGTTGTGCCAACAATTTTCAACTTTCCAGCTCATCTTCAAAGGGTATGTGTATCATTGACCAACAAGAATTCAAGGTGTATAAGATTGATATATCAATATATAAATATGTGATTAAATGTCACACTTTAGTTTTTCTTTCTGCAAGTTTAGGAAGAAATAATGTGTTGCTTATTACAGCACATTTTAGACACTCAATATGTTTTTTTTCACTCTTATGTTTATTTTAGCCGATAGCAACAAGAAGCACAACCACTGCTAGAAGAGCGGAAGACAACCTGCCAATGGACTTGTCTCAGGATGAACCTCAGCCTGATGTTGTGAGTATTTGCATGTGGAATGTCCAGGTGTCATCAACATGTCCGTACACGGACAAATGTGTCCATTGGTCTTGGCTTGTCATATTATTATATTGAGGTGGTACTCTGTGTAAAAAGTTTGAGAACCACTGGCTATCTCACTTGCTCTGTCACTCATACACTTGGATGAATAAACATGTGCGAACATTGAAACTACACCCAGGGGTAGGCAACCTTTACAATCAAAAGAGTCATTTTTGTCCAGAGCCACAAAACATATTTTTGCCTTATAAGGGGACAAGCCTATTAAGATCAATTTCTTAAAAGTATGCTGAGTTGTGTTTTCTGTTGGAGAATTGGAGAACATAAAAATTGATTTAGGCTCACAGCATTGATAAGTGAACATTGAATTGTTAAAAAAGTAACTGTTATTAATTAACATATTACTAATATTTATATATTTGTATATTTTGCCAAAGCAACAGGGAGCCACTGGAGAGAGGCGAAAGAGCCGCAAGCGGCAGGCCACTGACCACCTATACGCATTGCCTGCTTGCCCCAAGGCTATAAAGGCCAAACTCAAAGAAGCCTCAGCGAGAGTGAGGAAACTGCAGCGGGAGAAGACTAATGCCTTGGCGAGAGAAAGGAGGGCCAAGAAAAACATGCGGGCTCTTCTGGAGGAACTGAAGGAGAAAAATCTCATCAACGAAGAGCTGAAAGACAAGCTTGAATGCTACTCAGGTAAAATAAAAATATTACATTGAATATTTTGTGTATTTTATGTTCTTTGTTAGACTTCCTAGTTACTATTAAAAGGAGACCTACTAAATCACTTTTACTAATTGAATTTCAGATCTTCCGGTTCACCTCCTGTCGAGGCAGGGCGTAGAGTACACCAAGGCCCAGAGAGATTTTGCCCTTACGCTCCATCTGCATGGTCCAAAGGCATATCACTACCTGAGAGAGACTCTGCATATTCACCTCCCACATCCCAGTTCATTGCAAAGGTATTCTTCATGATGTCTAATTTTAAACTAAATTACATTAACCACTTAAGCACTACAGACTGTATTATCATGAATGGTTAAACTTACTGATCTAACAGCTCATGGGCTCTATTTTGGTGAATCAGGACGATCATAACGCCGCTTACCGCCGGCACGAAAATAGAGCCCCATGTCTCATGCTGATACATTTTGATATTGTAGCTATTTTTAGTATGTCCAGTGTCCACAATAGGGATGCTTGGTTTAGTGGTTAAATGGCTACGTGGTTAAATGGCTACTTTTTATTTTTACTAAGGTGGCTGAGCTCTCTTGATGCCAAACCTGGTCTCAATAAAATGATGTTGGACATGCTGGAAAGACGGCGTCAGGAAGATGAGGCCAAGTACGGATGTGTCACTCTGATGCTGGATGCCATGGCCATCAAAAAGCACATCCAATATGATCCTCAGACACAAACAATGTCTGGATTTGTGGACATGGGGGATCGATTGAATGAGACTGACATTGCTTCCGAGGCTCTTGTGTTTATGGTGGTTGGGCTTCAAGGTTATTGGAAAGCTCCAATTGCGTATTATTTGACCAAGTCCCTCACACCAGAAACACAGAAAGTCTTGGTAGAGCATGCATTAGAAGAGCTGCATCATCGTCAGATAAGGGTGGTGTGCATGACAATGGATGGTCATGCATCCAATGTCAGTATGTGCACCCAACTTGGGTGCGATCTAAAGGCAAACCCCTGTGAGCCCTTGAAGACCCATTTCCCACATCCAGTAACCCATGACAATGTTTTTGTTATGATGGACGCTTGCCACATGCTGAAGCTGACACGCAATATGTTGCAGGTAAATGCTGATTATTGCCTATTTGCTCTGGTTGATTCGATTCTGCTTTTTATACATTTTGATTGTATTTACATAATTGTGGAGAATATGGTGCTTTACATTTGACGTGTGCAGTGAAAAAAGATTCTGATTCTGCAGGCATACAGCCCAATTAGAAGCATCACTGGCAGCATCAATTGGAGGTACATAGTTCATCTGAACAATGTCCAAAAGAAAAGTGGACTACATGCTGCCAACAGAGTCACAGATAAGCATGTGAACTTTGCTAATCAGAAGATGAAGGTATGTTTGTATGATGATTTATGTATAGAGGGCCGCAATAGAAATGGGCTCTAGGGCTTTATTGTGTTTTTATCCCTGGTGATGATGTTTGTATCTTGTAGCGCTAATGTGCTCTTCATTTGAACTATCTCCTTATAAACTCAATCAAGGTCTCCCTGGCTGCTCAGACTTTGAGTAACTCTGTGGCAGTGGCGCTCCGCACCTTGCGGGAGATGGGCTATGCAGAGTTCAAAGACTGTGAGGCTACTTCAGAATTCATTGAGGTAATACAGCTAGGGATTTGCATCATTGACCAAAATCGTTTTCCAATATTCTACTGTTCTTAACAACATTTGAGTGATTAATTGCTTTAACCCCTTTAATCCTGGTGGCATTCCCATTTTATCATGTCATCACAGGTGAGCGATTTCAGATTTTAAGTTTTCACAAAAACGTGAAAATACCAGATCTGAAAGTTCACAACACACCGCTTGTAGATCTTCTATTTGTGTTGTTCGTTATATAACAAAACATTAATACATTAACATTTGAATTTGGGCATCGGGAACGATTAAATAATTATGACCATCCTCAAATTCAACAATATGCAAGCACTTGGATAAAACTGTTTATACCTACCTCATACTTACCTCAGAAGCACCCTTATTGTCACATCTCAGATTTACAGGTATAACGCAGTGCAGCAATTTAATTTTAAAAAGCACAGCCACAGAGGAAATGGAGAGGAATCAAACTATTCATCATACTTAGATGTTTACTATCTGATACCTGTTGACACCCAGTTATGGTGATGATTTCAGTGCTTCCAGTTAATTTAGATATTTGTTTATAGATAACGGACAGGCTGTTTGACATATTGAACAGCCGCAATCCCAGAGCCAAAGGGTTCAAAGCCCCCCTTGGTTCAAGGAACTGGACAAGCACCAGGGAATTCTTGTCAAGAGCTAGGGGGTACTTGCTGACTTTGAAGATGGAAGATGGCACACCCCTTTACCGAACAAAGAGGTCTTTTAAAATAGTGACTGTTCTATTAGTGATGCACTGATACCATTTTCCCCCCACACAAGTATAAGTACAACTACTCAACTTTTGAGTAGTCGCCAATACCCAGTACAAATTCTTTATTATAATGAAATTATCAGAATGAGACTGCTGATTTAGAAAATAAGGGTTTATTTTATTCTTCGTTAGATGTATACAAGTAGTCAATTTACAAATCATTAAATTATCTAAGGTAAAACTAACGATTACCAACAGCTCAACTCTACCGGTTTCAGTGCATCCCTAAAGTCCATGACATAAGTTCATGAGATGCTCTGTTCTCTTGTTTATCATCAAGTTTATGTGATTCTCTACTATCTTCTGCATCGAGTTCAGATGCTCTGTCCTCCTGTCTGCATCGAGTTAATAAGATGCTCTGTCCTGTAAGATGTTCTGTCCTGTCTACATCGAGTTCATGAGATGCTCTACTCTTCTGCATCAAGTTCATAAGATGCTCTTTCCTGTCTGCATCGAGTTAATGAGATGCCCTACTCTTCTGCATTGAGTTCATAAAGTGGTACGTATTATTCATATGATACTATCTTGCTCCAATGTGTTTGCTGTCTGCAAATTTGTCTCTGTTCCAATTCTCTTGTGTTCAGTCCCCCCCCCCCCCCCCCCCCCAGATGCAGGTGTCAAAATGGTATGTATTGCATGGTCTGCATGCTCTGTTGTGAATTGATTCAAGCAGGTTTAGTGTCCTAAAAGTATTTTTAAGGATCCTAAACCTCACACTGATTATACATTTAAGATCAGGGATGCAAACTAGTCAGCTTTAGGTTACGGCCCCCTTTTTTCCCCCAAATGTGGCAATGAAGTGAATTGTGTGAAATGTGGATTTGTGTCTGCCCTGGCAGCTCCCTGAGAAGTGCTGCTCTGGGAGCATTCACTATTTTCACCCTATACCGTTTGTGTTTGCATCCCTGCTTTCTTGTGTCCTGTTTTGGCAGGATCATCATAGTAATACAATATTTGCTTTTGAAGGTTCCTCTCTATCCTGGGCTTCATCATCAATATCGACACGTTGATGTCAATGGTTCCTGTGCTGCTTGAAGGACAGCGATATGTCCTGACCTACAGGTTCAGCCAGGACCACTTGGAGCTTCTCTTTAACTCCATCAGAGCATCCGGTAGGGTTCATAATTCATATTTACCAGCCGCAACACTAAGTGACACGAAGTGTCAGCAAATGCTCGTATTGTTTTCAGTTTGTCGGTCCATATGTTTTTTGTTTTTTTTTGGGAAAAATGTGGTTCTGAAGACATATACAGTATCTGGAAGTGTCACAAACTATTTTTAGTATTTAGTAAAATGTCTGTGTGTTTGTCTATCTGTTTGCAGAATTTGTCACCACTGTGATACAGTCTGAATTGTATGATGATGTCATTCAACTTAATTTATGTGGAAAGATCATTCAGGGGTGGCTAGTTCTAATTTGTCTTTTTTTTTTTAAAGCATAAAGATATATTGAATATATATGTGTAATATACTCGTATATCTTGTGTTTATTTTAAGGTGGCTGGAATAACAACCCTAATGCCAGCCAGTTCAAGTACATCTTCCGAAAGCTGATGGCCCGGTGTGGGGTTGTTAAACCAAGCAGCAAAGGCAATGTGACTGCACAGGATGACACAGAGTCCCTACCAGCTGTAGCAATGTCCTCTGCTGCCCAGTCCTACCACATCGACACATCTACAAACCTGTCAGCTGTAGATATGTCCTCTGCAGAACAAAGAGAAGATCTTCCATCCCCGTTTGCTGACATTCCTGCCCTTGTACATGACCACAGCTACCTTCCCACCCGCTTCGATGGTCTTGTGGACAACGCTCTCGTGTACATTTCAGGTAGAGGTCGACCGATAGTGTATTTTGCCTATAACCGATAGTGCCAATAGTCAAAATCTGGGGGAAAACGATGGCCAATTAATCAGACGATAGTACTAAAAAAGAAATGTCCCCCTAATTTCCCCATGCTTATTAATTATTATTATAAGTTATTATATTATTAATCGGTCTACCTCTAATTTCAGGATTTGTTGTGCGACGGACGGTGAAGAAGCTGTCCTGTGATGTCTGCCGTGCCAGCCTGGTGACGGACGCTGCATCTGCCAGTAAGGACAAGAGCTACCACCTGCTGACTCTAAGAAACAATGGAGGCCTGGTGATTCCGTCTGAAGGCACGGTGAGGGTCGTCAGGGCAGCAGAGTGGGTCATTCGCCAGGCATCAGCAGATTCCAGACGATCACAGCCCATCAAACTGCTAGAGGTCCTCTACATTGTGCGGAAGAGGATAGGTTCAGAGGATGTGTTTTTGCTCGGGGAGCACATCGGCGACACACAGTATGGCATTGACAGTCACCACCATACGCTGGTAACATTAGTTGTGTCCCTGTTTTTCAAGCTAAGGCTGCACCACATTGCAAAAATCAATACTCTGAGCTTACAGAGTGGCAACATGAGACAGAAGCTCACCAAAGCAGTCCTTTTCAAAGGGCATTAGCTCCAACTGTGTGTGCACCGTGTGTCTTATTGGTTTTGTGTTGTACTGTATTGTATTGTGTGCAGCTGGTCCTTGTCTCCAAGACAAAATAAAATAACCTTGAACCTTGAAGCCCCATCTCTCCCCACCTGCCCCTGCTTCCTACATCCCCTCCACACCACACCAAGTTGTTCTTGGGCTTTTTTCGACTACAGGAACTCAGCGCACCGTGCTGTGTAGTGGTAACGCATTTCAAAGGTTCTGGATTTGTTTCCAAATCCAGAACCTAAATACAAAACCAATCACAGACCTTCATGGGTTTCTAGAAAGTTTCAGGTTATGGAAGGTATTGGTTAGGAATGGGACGATATGAAGATTTAATGTCAAAATATTTGTGATAAATGAGACAGAACTGGCCAGGACCTACTGTCTGTGAGATAATTTTATGTTGGTTTGGTTCTTCTGATAAAGGTGTGAATATCTATGCTATTGTCATTAGTTGTGTCCCTGTCATTCAAGCTAAGGCATTGCTAAATTAACAACTCTTAGCTTACAGAGTGGCAACATGAGACAGATTTTTATATATAAAATGTAAATATATTTAAATTTTAAAATGTATTATAAAATAACATAAATATTAACAATATAATAAAATAAATGGAATTGTATTTATTTATTTATATATATATATATTTTTTTTTATATATAAAAAATATCTCGGTAAATGTGTAATATAAATACTGTGTGTGTGTGTGTGTGTATAGCTATTGCTTTACCTATCTGCTTAATATTATTTTCATATGAAAGTCCATTATAAGTATGCAGTATCATAACTACATCTCTGACGTTTATAACAAACCAACCCGTTTGAAAATCGGTTGAAAATTGAGCAAGCTATGGTTATTTCAATAGTACATGCACCATAGACATTCATGTTATGAGTGGGCGTGCTGCCCGACGCAAGATGGCCGCCATGTGGCAACGTCGGTCTCCATCGGCCAGCAGCGCGGGTGAGTCATCTAGCCTTTATATATGTCTATGCCACTGACGAAGACATTTAGGAAACCGGTGTTTGGTAGCGCCTGCGCAGTTTGTATTAAAATTATTCAGAAGGGGGGAAAAAAAAGAAAAAAAGTCCCGCGTAAAATGGCGGGCGTGATGACGCAATTGGAAAAGCGGCTCGTTTCTCTCGCGAGATCTGACAACACCGCGCGGGATCTGAACAGGACGAGGATGAAGCAAAATGGCGGTTTTGAAAGGTCTGTGTACCTAATATCTGCATACATGTACACACATATGTCGTTTATTGAAGTCAATATCGTTGATATTTGTGTTGTATCCCGTGTACAGTAGTCTGGGCGCACTTTGACGCCTTTCGAGCGGGCTTAGCACGCTAGTTAGCTTAGCACGCTAGTTAGCTTAGCGTGCTAGCTGCTAACAAAGACATGCGGTAGTGATCAAGACGTGACTAAGCAGAGATCAGAGTGTTGTGATTGTGTGAAAGAACCATAGCAGAGTACAAAGAGGAACTTTGTCCGACAAAAGAGGAGAAGGAGCGACAACGTCAACTACTGGACGCTGTTTGCAACAAACATCAAGTTGTGTTGCACAGAACAGGTTTGTTTACTTCTTACTCTCACATAGTATATTGTTATATTATATAGTTATATTTTGATAAACAATCATAAATGAATATTTCAGCACATACACATTGTTGACATTTATAGTTATATTTTGATAAACAATCATAAATGAATCTTTCAGCACGTACACAATGTTGACATCTATAGTTATATTTTGATAAACAATCATAAATGAATATTTCAGCACATACACATTGTTGACATTTATAGTTATATTTTGATAAACAATCATAAATGAATCTTTCAGCACGTACACAATGTTGACATCTATAGTTATATTTTGATAAACAATCATAAATGAATCTTTCAGCACGTACACAATGTTGACATCTATAGTTATATTTTGATAAACAATCATAAATGAATCTTTCAGCACGTACACAATGTTGACATCTATAGTTATATTTTGATAAAAAATCATAAATGAATATTTCAGCACATACACAATGTTGACATCTATAGTTATATTTTGATAAACAATCATAAATGAATATTTCAGCACGTACACAATGTTGACATCTATAGTTATATTTTGATAAACAATCATAAATGAATCTTTCAGCACGTACACAATGTTGACATCTATAGTTATATTTTGATAAACAATCATAAATGAATATTTCAGCACATACACAATGTTGACATCTATAGTTATATTTTGATGAACAATCATAAATGAATCTTTCAGCATGTACACGATGTTGACATCTATAGTTATATTTTGATAAACAATCATAAATGAATCTTTCAGCACGTACACAATGTTGACATCTATAGTTATATTTTGATAAACAATCATAAATGAATCTTTCAGCACGTACACAATGTTGACATCTAGTTATATTTTGATAAACAATCATAAATGAATCTTTCAGCACATACACGATGTTGACATCTATAGTTATATTTTGATAAACAATCATAAATGAATCTTTCAGCACATACACAATGTTGACATCTATAGTTATATTTTGATAAACAATCATAAATTAATATTTCAGCACGTACACAATGTTGACATCTATAGTTATATTTTGATAAACAATCATAAATGAATCTTTCAGCACGTACACAATGTCGACATCTATAGTTATATTTTGATAAACAATCATAAATTAATATTTCAGCACGTACACAATGTTGACATCTATAGTTATATTTTGATAAACAATCATAAATTAATATTTCAGCACGTACACAATGTTGACATCTATAGTTATATTTTGATAAACAATCATAAATGAATCTTTCAGCACATACACAATGTTGACATCTATAGTTATATTTTGATAAACAATCATAAATGAATCTTTCAGCACGTACACAATGTTGACATCTATAGTTATATTTTGATAAACAATCATAAATGAATCTTTCAGCACATACACAATGTTGACATCTATAGTTATATTTTGATAAACAATCATAAATGAATCTTTCCCGTCTTTATCAAAATATAACTATAGATGTCAACATTGTGTATGTGCTGAAAGATTCATTAATGTTTGTTTATTAAAATATAACTATAGATGTTAGCCTACTATCAAAATGAAAGTCTTATATAAGTGTTATAATGAAGACAACACATGATGTAAGTGTCTATATTAGCTATATGTCCAAAGGTAAAGATGTGTGTGTCCAAGTGAAAGAAAACTGCAGGCTGTCTTCTTCTAATGGATGTATTACAATATCTGCCAAGCTTGGTAACATTTGCTGTGGTCTGGAACAACATGGCGCACAACCAACTATCAGAAATGCAGCCAATATGACATAGAGATAATGTGTCATGAGACATGCACATATAGGTTAAATCCACCAAGGACATAAGTCAAGGAAATTAAATGAGTTGAAATATACCTACAAACGAGGCATACAGCTAGCTTAAATAGCATGTTAGCACTCCAACAAGTCAATAACATCAACAAAACTCACCTTTGTGCATTCACGCACAGTATAAAATGTTTGGTGGACAAACGAGACAAAGGAGTGGCATGAAACATGTCGTTCTGGGGCAGCGTCGGAGAAAGTTGTACATGCAAAGCAGGGGTCACCAACCTTTTTGAAAGCAAGAGCTACTTCTTGGGTAGTGATTGATGCGAAGGGCTACCAGTTTGATACACACTTCAATAAATTGCCAGAAATAGCCAATTGGCTCAATTTACCTTTAACTCTATGTTATTATTAATAATTAATGATATTTACACTTAATTGAACGGTTTAAAAGAGGAGAAAACACGAAAAAAATGACAATTCAATTTTGAAACATAGTTTATCTTCAATTTCGACTCTTTAAAATTCAAAATTCAACCGAAAAAAAGAAGAGAAAAACTAGTTAATTTGAATCTTTTTGAAAAAATTAAAAAAAGAACTCATGGAACATCATTAGTAATTTTTCCTGATTAAGATTAATTTTAGAATTTTGATGACATGTTTTAAATAGGTTAAAATCCAATCTGCACTTTGTTAGAATATATAACAAATTGGACCAAGCTATATTTCTAACAAAGACAAATCATTATTTCTTCTAGATTTTCCAGAACAAAAATTTTAAAAGAAATTCAAAAGACTTTGAAATAAGATTCAAATTTGATTCTGCATATTAATCATAATAAGTTTGAAGAAATATTTCACAAATATTCTTCGTCGAAAAAACCGAAGCTAAAATGAAGAATTAAATTAAAATGTATTTATTATTCTTTACAATAAAAAAAATACATTTACTTGAACATTGATTTAAATTGTCAGGAAAGAAGAGGAAGGAATTTAAAAGGTAAAAAGGTATAGGTGTTTAAAAATCCTAAAATCATTTTTAAGGTTGTATTTTTTCTCTAAAATTGTCTTTCTGAAAGTTATAAGAAGCAAAGTAAAAAAAATAATGAATTTATTTAAACAAGTGAAGACCAAGTCTTTAAAATATTTTCTTGGATTTTCAAATTCTATTTGAGTTTTGTCTCTCTTAGAATTAAAAATGTCGGGCAAAGCGAGACCAGCTTGCTAGTAAATAAATACAATTTAAAAAATAGAGGCAGCTCACTGGTAAGTGCTGCTCTTTGAGCTATTTTTAGAACAGGCCAGCGGGCTACTCATCTGGTCCTTACGGGCTACCTGGTGCCCGCGGGCACCGCGTTGGTGACCCCTGATGTAAACAAACTACGGTGAGTTCAAGGACCGCCAACATCCATCCATCCATCTTCAACCGCTTATCCGGAATGAGGTGGCCAGCAGAGACCCCCAGACTTCCCTTTCCAGGGCCACATTAGCAACTTCCTCCTGGGGGATCCCGGAGCGTTTCCCAGGCCAGAGAGGAGATGTAATCCCCCCCATCTGGTCCTTGGCCTGCCTCGGGGTCTCCTCCCAGTGTAAAGCAGGAGGTTCTTCAAGAGGAAAGGGATGCTCTACAATATTTCAATGTAAAAGGAAGTTCCACAAGAGGAGGATCCACGAGCCTTCAAGATAAAAGAGGAAGAAAAGGATCCACCAGCCCCCCACATCAAGGAAGAAGAGGACCCACAACCCCCCATGTTAAATAAGAGGAGGGAGAGTGTCTTCCAGGGCAGGAGGAGGCTGATCTCCCCAGGTTTCCACCGACTGTGAAGACTGAAGACCAACTACCTGAGTCCTCAAGTAAGCACTACATCCTCATGTCGGAATCTGAAATACTTGAATAATCCCCCAGGGGGAATGAAGATCTTCAGCACAATCCCATTCAAGAGCAGACAAACATTACAGGGAGACAGAACAGGATCAAACATTACAGGGAGACAGAACAGGATCAAACATTACAGGGAGACAGAACAGGATCGCTGACGGGTCTGCCGACTTCCATCGCCACTTTACAAAAACGGTGAGAAACAGGTAAACGCTGAGGACAAAGAAGTATTCAGTCGAAGCCTGGGCCCCTGGAGAGGGAGTCCAGACTGAGGCCAAGGGGGGGAAAAAACCTCATAGGCATAGCACACATAAACGTGTGTAAGAGAGAAACATCAAAGGACATTAAAAGAGCAGAGGCGATGCAACCAGCCATTTCTACATACAGCTACAAAAGTACTACAAACAACAACAAAATACATATACACTGTGGTGGCCTCTGCGGTGTTCCACGCCATGGTCTGCTGGGGTGGGGGGGAGCATGGCCAGAGACAGGAGCAGACCCAACAAAGCAACCAAGAGCGCCGACTCCACCCTCGGCCGCCCACCGTGTTCACTTCACAACCACAGATGGTTCATCTACTTATTGACATTATTTACACATTACTATGTCTGTTTCAGTCACTATGTTATTTAGTCACTACAGTAATGTGTTCACATCCACAGGAACCACATGGGTTAGCCTACTCTATACAGTATTTACAACCTTACTAGTGTTCACTTCACATCCACAGATGGTTCATCTACTTATTGACATTATTTACACATGACTTTGTCTGTTTCAGTCACTATGTTATTTAGTCACTACAGTAATGTGTTCACATCCACAGGAACCACATGGGTTAGCCTACTCTATACAGTATTTACAACCTTACTAGTGTTCACTTCACAGTCACAGATGGTTCATCTACCTATTGACATTATTTACACATTACTTTGTCTGTTTCAGTCACTATGTTATTTAGTCACTACAGTAATGTGTTCACATCCACAGGAACCACATGGGTTAGCCTACTCTATACAGTATTTACAACCTTACTAGTGTTCACTTCACAGCCACAGATGGTTCATTTACTTATTGACATTATTTACACATGACTGTCTGTTTCAATCACTATGTTATTTAGTCACTACAGTAATGTGTTCACATCCACAGGAACCACATGGGTTAGCCTACTCTATGCAGTATTTACAACCTTACTAGTGTTCACTTCACATCCACAGATGGTTTATTCTACTTATTGACATTATTTCCACATTACTATATCTGTTTCAGTCACTATGTTATTTAGTCACTACAATAATGTGTTCACATCCACAGGAACCACATGGGTTAGCCTACTCTATACAGTATTTACAACCTTACTAGTGTTCACTTCACAGCCACAGATGGTTCATCTACTTATTGACATTATTTACACATGACTTTGTCTGTTTCAGTCACTATGTTATTTAGTCACTACAGTAATGTGTTCACATCCACAGGAACCACATGGGTTAGCCTACTCTATACAGTATTTACAACCTTACTAGTGTTCACTTCACAGTCACAGATGGTTCATCTACCTATTGACATTATTTATACATTACTATATCTGTTTCAGTCACTATGTTATTTAGTCACTACAGTAATGTGTTCACATCCACAGGAACCACATGGGTTAGCCTACTCTATACAGTTTTTACAACCTTACTAGTGTTCACTTCACAGCCACAGATGGTTCATTTACTTATTGACATTATTTACACATGACTGTCTGTTTCAATCACTATGTTATTTAGTCACTACAGTAATGTGTTCACATCCACAGGAACCACATGGGTTAGCCTACTCTATACAGTATTTACAACCTTACTAGTGTTCACTTCACAGCCACAGATGGTTCATCTACCTATTGACATTATTTACACATTACTATATCTGTTTCAGTCACTATGTTATTTAGTCACTACAGTAATGTGTTCACATCCACAGGAACCACATGGGTTAGCCTACTCTATACAGTATTTACAACCTTACTAGTGTTCACTTCACAGCCACAGATGGTTCATCTACTTATTGACATTATTTACACATGACTTTGTCTGTTTCAGTCACTATGTTATTTAGTCACTACAGTAATGTGTTCACATCCACAGGAACCACATGGGTTAGCCCAGTGATTTTCAACCTTTTTTAAGCCGCGGCACACTTTTTATATTTACAAAATCCTGCGGCACACCACCAACCAAAATGACACTCTAACACAGTATATAATACATATAGTTAATAATCTAAATGTATTTATACTCACTACTATTGCAATGGCTTTACAAGCTCGCAGTATTAATGTTTCTGCCACAGTGTGGGACTTTTTTGATTTAGCTACGAGTTCAACAACAAGGTAGCAAGCTTTGAGGGCTCTCTTGTTTACCTTTGTGGTTTTTCTCAGAAAAGTTGCCTGTTTCTCATTGTTTGTACGTAAGCGTACAAAATAGTCCATCGGGGTGTTTCGTTTGGAGATGGCGTTTAAGCTTGCTTGGCACCATGGCGCTATTGGATAGCTTCTCACCACACACCAAGCACTGCGGAGTCGGTGCTGTCGCATCCCCGGTGAAAGTCAATCCAAATGAAAGATAGCTTTCGCTTTATTGCCTCGAGCTCACCGTCTTTTTGTATTTTGTAGACCACCCATACTAGATCCTTCATCTGGGTCAGAATTTTGTCCAGGATCATGTTCGCCATTCGCATTTTCCCTTCTCAAAAACTTCTCCATCACTGTCACTTGCTCGCCTCCTCTTGCTGCGATCCCAAACTGTCACTGTCACGTGATGCGCAGCGCTAACTCGATTGTCTTTACAGGTATTTATCGCCCTCTGCTGCCACCTACTGAAATAGATGAGTACTACATTATCTGCCGCACTTTATTATAGCACGGACACCCGACAATGGTTAATTAGGAGATATTAAATAATTTCTCACGGCACACCTGACGATCTCTCACGGCACACTAGTGTGCCGCGGCACACTGGTTGAAAATGACTGGGTTAGCCTACTCTATACAGTATTTACAACCTTACTAGTGTTCACTTCACATCCACAAATGGTTCATTTACTTATTGACATTATTTACACATTACTATGTCTGTTTCAGTCACTACAATAATGTGTTCACATCCACAGGAACAACATGGGTTAGCCTACTCTATACAGTATTTACAACCTTACTAGTGTTCACTTCACAGCCACAGATGGTTCATCTACTTATTGACATTATTTACACTTTACTTTTCAGTCACTATGTTATTTAGTCACTACAATAATGTGTTCACATCCACAGGAACCACATGGGTTAGCCTACTCTATACAGTATTTACAACCTTACTAGTGTTTGTTTTCCTGCGTGGGAAATTGCAGTAATATGCCTGAACAAATCCTGAGTTTGCCCTCGTCTGTCCCGCAGACGTCTGTGAAGAACAGCAAGAGTGGACCTCCGGGTGGGAGCAGGAGGAGCCACAACCCACCCGCATAAAAAAAGAAGAGGAGGAACGCGGCGTCGGTCAGGTGGGAGAGCATCTTGAGTTCCCTGTGATGGGTGTGGTTGTGAAGAGTGAGGTGGAAGGTGAAAGTGAGGAGAAGAGGTCCACTACCACATGGAGGATGGTTCGAGTGTGTTGTGGCAAAACTTTTAAACACCAGAGTAATCTGGAAGTACGCGGTGGGGAAACCCTTTTCCTGCTCAGTCTGCGGTAGAGGTTTTGCACAAAAAAGTCACATGAAATGCCACATTAAGATTAAAGATTAAAGTAGCAATGATTGTCACACACACACTAGATGTGGCGACATTTGTCCTCTGCATTTGTCCCATCCCCTTGGGGAGCAGTGGGCAGCAGCGGCGCCGCGCCCGGGAATCATTTTGGTGATTTAACCCCCAACTCCGACCCTTTGTTGCTGAGTGCCAAGCAGGGAGGTTATGGGTCCCATTTTTACAGTCTTTGGTATGACTCGGTGAGAACGCACACCGCCGAAAAACCGTACGGCTGCCCGTTTTGCCACAAACGCCATTGTGGCCGCTCGGCACGAGAACGCACACCACCGTCGGTTGCCGCGTGTGTCGCCAAACATTCTCTTACACGCACGCAAAGTCACAAGTGTGCTGGTAAGAACGGAGAAAAACCTTTTCCCTGTTCAGTGCGCGGCGAAGGGAAACGCTTGAAGCCGCACATGCGTAGACGTCACCACAAAATGTTTCCCTGCTCGAGCTGCGACGAAAGATTGTGTGACCGATCGGCACGCACGAGTACACACACGTCCAGCTGCGAGTTGGAAAGTCACAAGTGTGCTGGTGAGTACCGCTCGACGGGAAACCTTTTCCCTGTTCAGTGTGCGGTCGAGGTTTTGCATCGGGGAAACGTTTGACTCGACACGTGCGAAGACGTAACGAGAGAAACTGTTTTCCCGTTCGAGCTGCGACGAAAGCTTTTGTGACCGATCGGCGCTCGCGGCACACATGAGAACACACACATCCAGCTGCGGGGTGTGTGTGCGGCCAAATGTTCACTTACCCGTACGAGTATAGTAACCACAAGTGTGGCAGCGGCAGGCCCACCGAGAGACCCTTTTCCTGTACGGTCTGCGGCGAAGGTTTTGTATTCGCCGGAGATTTGGAAGTACTCGGGCAAACACACACTGGGAAAAGACCGTATGTCTGTTCCAGCTGCATCGAAGGCTTTGGCAAACGATCAGCACTTGCGGGAACACACACATTGAGCTGCGGTGTGTGTGTGTGGGGAAAGATTCTCTTCAGGTGTGCTGGCGGGAAGAGCAGCAGCAACTGGAGAATAAATAAGATGTCAAAACCTCGTTAACTTTGACTTTCTGTGCGACGTCTTGGTTGTGTGACCAACACAATCTTCTTAGATGCCTTTTTTGGGGGACTAGTGTTTATATTTCTTTAAGTAAATGTGTATATATATTTGGAAAATGCACAATAAAAGTTGTAGGACAAAGCATCGGTTTATTATGCCAACCCTAATATTACCTTTTTTTAAAATTCCTTCTAAAAGTATAAAGAGTTCAAGTATCTACAAAAGCCCAAAAGCAGTGAAGTTGTCAGGTTGTGTAAATGGTAAATAAAAAGAGAATATAACAAATCCTTTTCAACTTATATTCAATAGAATAGACTGCAAAGACAAGATATTTCATGTTCACACTCACAAACTTTGTTATTTTTGGCAAATATTAGCTCATTTGGAATTTGATGCCTGCAACATGTTTCAAAAAAGCTGGCACAAGTGGCAAAAAAGAGTGAGAAAGTTGAGGAATGCTCATCAAAGACTTATTTGGAACATCCCACAGGTGGGTGCCATGATTGGGTGTAAAAGCAAGCTTCCGTGAAATGCTCGGTCATTCACAAACAAGGACGGGGCGCGGACAAAAATGGAGCTGTTTGGCCGCAATACCCAGCAATATGTTTGGAGGAGAAAAGGTGAGGCCTTTAATCCCAGGAACACCATGCCTACCGTCAAGCATGGTGGTGGTAGTGTTATGCTCTGGGCCTGTTTTGCTGCCAATGGAACTGCTGCTTTAAATGAGACAATGAAAAAGGAGGATTAGCTCCAAATTCTTCAGTACAAGCTAAAATCATCAGCCCGGAGGTTGGGTCTTGTTGGGTGTTCCGACAGGACAATGACGTCAAAAGTGGTAAAGGAATGGCTAAATCAGGCTAGAATGAAGGTTTTAGAATGACTTAAAGGTGTGGACAATGCTGAAGAAACAAGTCCATGTCAGAAAAGCAACACATTTAGCTGAACTGCAGCAATTTAGTGGTCAAGTGGTCAAGCAGAAGCTTGTGGATGGCTACCAGAAGCGCCTTATTGCAGGTCAACTTGCCAAGGAAGCAAATATTAACATTGCTGTATGTATACTTTTCACCCTCACATTTTCAGTAGAGCCATAATACATTCATAAAAGAAGCAAACTTCATGAATGTTTTTTGTGAGCAACAAGTATGTGCTCCAATCACTACATCACAACA
>NC_084753.1:44063380-44133380 GCF_033978785.1 Entelurus aequoreus | reverse complement strand
TGACAGTTTTGGCCGTTTTGACATCTTGTGTTGATTTTTTGATGTGGTGATATCCAAAAAGAGTCATGATACGGGAAGGGAGAGGGCGCACCGTGCGGGGGCGTAATGTTGTAACAAATAATAAGGCTTTACTTTGCATTTTAATTAACGTGGGATTATTTTTTGTATTTAGAAATAATAGTACAAACTTTTTTTTTTCTTTTTTTTTTTTCTCCAACATTTGTGGCACTGGCGTGGCGCCCTTAGCATTTGCCTATACGGCCTATGCCACGGGCCGGCCCTGCAATTAGGAAATGTAGGCCTTACTTTCTTCAATTGACATTTATGTAGAAAACATTTTGCCTGGAGCATAATAATGTTGACAAACATTTCTATGTTACACTCCTTTATAATAATGTTGACAAACATTTCTATGTTACACTCCTTTTATAATAATGTTGACTAACATTTCTATGTTACACTCCTTTTATAATAATGTTGACAAATATTTCTATGTTACACTCCTTTATAATAATGTTGACAAACATTTCTATGTTACACTCCTTTTATAATAATGTTGACAAACATTTCTATGTTACACTCCTTTATAATAATGTTGACAAATATTTCTATGTTACAGTCCTTTATAATAATGTTGACAAACATTTCTATGTTACACTCCTTTATAATAATGTTGACAAATATTTCTATGTTACACTCCTTTATAATAATGTTGACAAATATTTCTATGTTACACTCCTTTATAATAATGTTGACAAACATTTCTATGTTACAGTCCTTTATAATAATGTTGACAAACATTTCTATGTTCCACTCCTTTATAATAATGTTGACAAACATTTCTATGTTACAGTCCTTTATAATAAAAAAATAATACCAAATGTGATCAACACGCTTTTTAAAGTAAATCGCAAGGAAGAACCACATTTGTAAAAAGGGCGCTTTTTTTTTAATTTTTTTAAATAAGTTGGGATGACGTCAGAAACCCCCGCACATGCGCACTGTGAAAGAACGCCGACTCGGTTGACGTCAAGATGGCATCCTCCTCGACAACAGAGGCCCTTTGGTAAATTTATTTCACAATTACTCGACATTTCCCCCCGCTATCGGCTGCAACAAAGAAGGCGTTTTTATAAAAAGTCGCGCTTGTCGTCGTCGTCGACTTTAATAACATGGCGACTGGAGCCCGCCGTGCTAGAGTAGGCCTCTGACGTCATCATTAGTGGACGGCTTCAAAGCCAGCGTTTTTTGCTACGATGAGACATAAAAACGCCACTTAGCCGCTCGCCCGCGGTGCGCGACTAAATAGGACTCGTTGATGCTGGCGTGGGGTCTGAGAGGAGAGTTTAAGACGAGCCAAGTACGCTAAGTGTGAGAATATAGCGGCGCATGCTAGGCTAGGCTAGGCTAGCTAGCTAACCTGACCTCGTCCTTAAGTAGTTTTAAAATGTTCCTAAGTAACAATTGTACCTTCTTAAAGGAGGAACATCCGGGCACTTAGCCAGTATTAACAACACTTATTGGTGAACTCACCTAAGTACCTTCTTAAAGGAGCAGTAGTGGAACATCCGGGCATTTAGCCAGTATTAACAACACTTATTGGTGAACTCACCTAAGTACCTTCTTAAAGGAGCAGTAGTGGAACATCCGGGCATTTTGCAGTAGTGGAACATCCGGGCATCCAGCCAGTATTAACAGCACTTAATGGTGAGTTACTCCAAGTAGACTTATTAGCTTCCATGAGGGAGCCTCGCTCTCGGACTTGACTGGGGGTGGTGGGGAGGGCGAAGATGTCGGAGCTGCCGCAGATGCCGCCGGAGCTCTGGGTGTCCGTGTTCAGCTACCTGAGCACGGAGGAGAAGCACGCCGTCCGCGGCTGCTGCCGAGCCCTGAAGAAGCTGGTGGACCACCCGTACCTGTGGAGGAGGTACACGGTGGTGCTGACGGACCTCCGCCGCTACACCTTCGGCTTCTGGGACACCCTGCGCCAGCGCAAGCTGACCCGGGTGGCGGTGCGCCACCTCCGGCGGAAGGAGTGGCGGCGGCTGGTCAAGTTCCTGCCGACGCTCACCGCCATCGTGTTCGTGGACGGCGGGCGGGTCTACAAGCAGAAGTACCTGGACCACCTGATGCAGTTCCCGGACATCAGGGACGTGGGCGTGCGGGACACCACCTGGACGGAGCCCATGCTGGGCCCCGGCCTGATCGCCCACCTGAAGGAGCGGCTGACGCACTTGAGCGTGTGCAACGTCAGCCTGCCGTGCACCGTGGCCTTCGTGGCGGCCGTGTCGCAGCTCGGCAACCTGCGCTACCTGCTCTTCCACCAGCAGGGCTACGGCCTGGACAAGGTGCGCCCCGTGCCCCGGGAAGACTTCCACCACATGATGGTGCGCCTAAAGAAGCTCAAACACCTCTCCTGGGGGATGCGGGGGGAGCCGCAGGAACCTCTGCCAGATGACTACCTGAGCCCCCCGGACCCTCGGCAACCAGGTAAACACCATCGTCATGTGGTCACGTGCGGGGGAGCTTTCCATTGACCCACCTTCCTCAGGCTCCCAGTACGGCGGGCCGGCCCTGACCACCTTGGAGCTGGTGGACTACCCCGAGACCATCCTGCCCGAGACGGCCCTCTGGAGCCTGACCTCGCTGCGCTCGCTGACGGTGCGCTACAGGTACATCCGAGATGGTGTGGACTGTCGCCTGACCTCCTGGCTGACTCCCCTCAAGAACCTGGAGTCTCTCAGCATCATCGGTGAGTTTTTACCAGAAGGTAACTGTTGTTAACGCACTTTTTGGGTCTTTTTACGCATTGAAATCAAAAAGGGGGCGCGGAATTATTTTTTTTACTGCCCAGTTTGCTTACCGCCGGTGTTTTGTTTAGTTTATATTTGCCGTTAATTACTTGGTCGTAAATTGAGATCCGCCGAGAGTTTTATCAACGACAAATACCGCCTCAGTTTGACAACTTTAGCGCGAGGGGCTGTCAAAAGAAAGAATTGATGGTAAACACTAAGGTGAGTGGAAAGTGTCGTTATTTCGGATGACGTGTATGTTGAGTAAGAAGGACCATCAAGACAGAATGGGAATATTATCAAGTTTTACTAAAGCTTTAGGAGACCAGTCTTACAGTGCGTGAATAGCAGCATCTAGAAGCCGTCTAATAACCAATCGGAAAGAGACCGCTTATTTAGTACTAAAACAACTACCACCCCGGTGCCCAATACACATTCCAACGCCTTCAAGGTAAAGCACAAGAGTTTACTTGCGCACATAAGAGAGAAGCTGTTTTTTTTTCTTTAAAACTCTCATTGCTCAAAACATAATATTGAATCAAAATCTATGTTTTAATGAATTATTGACCTATCCAAAGCTCCCATTACTTCACATCAAATATTCCACTTTGAAAAATATTTTTTGTGCAAGATTTTGCATACCGTATTTCCTTGAATTGCCGCCGGGTGTATAGTATGCGCCTGCCTAGAATTACTGCCGGTTTCAAACTCGTTTCGCAAAATAATTAGCGCATGCTTAGCATTACCGCCGGCTCAGGATTAACGCCGGGTCAAACTCGTTTCGCAAAATAACTAGCGCATGCTTAGCATTACCGCCGGCTCAGGATTAACGCCGGGTAAAACTCGTTTCACAAAATATTATTTTTATTAGCGCATGTCTAGAATTTCCACCGGGTCAAACTCGTTTGGCAAAATAATTAGCATATGCCTCGATTTCCGCCGGGTCAAACTCGTCACGTCACGAGTGACACTTCACCTGTCATCATTTCCACAATGGAGGAGGCTGATTTCAATCATTTGAAATCGCATAAAGGGAAGAAGATTATGAGCTATTCAGTAGGATTTAAGGTCCAAGCTATTGAATATGCTAAAAAGAACAGTAAGCAGCTATGTTTTATTAATATACCGTAGCTGCGTGTGTCAAATATGAGTCATTAAATGACTCCCGCCTCCTGGTGGTAGAGGGCGCTAGTGATCCTTCTTGCGACTACTCGGCTGCAGAAGAAGTGACAACAAGCAGCAACAGCTTTAGCATTGATCGTTTGTTTTTTCCTCTCGCTTGCACTTTCAACATGGAGGATTACATATCTAAAATAAAACCGTTTTCTAAACTGGTCTTTCAATCGAAGCAGTAGGTAATAATTAAAGGAATATCTCCATCGAGACAGAGAGACTTTTAAAACTAAAGAAAGATAAGGAAGACTTCTATAAACAAGTTATCGATGCTTTTGGTCAGAAGGAGCTGCGCATGGACTTCATTTATAAGTAAAGGTAAGACCATAATAGTTTTTTTTATTAAATGTGCTTTTCATGATGGTATCCTTACATCACACTCAAATTTATAAGCGCAGGCCTAAATTTACCGCATGCCTTTGGTAAGTGCCGGAGTGAGAAGAGGGTTTTAAAATAATTAGCGCATGCTTGCCTTTACCGCATGCCTTTGGTAAGCGCCGGAGTGAGAAGAGGTTTTAAATTAATTACCGCCCCGGCGCCAATTCAAGGAAATACGGTATTTTGTGTGTTTGCCATTAAAAAAAAAAACATAGTTTTCTTACTTGGTCGTAAATTTTGATTGGCCAAGAGTTTTATCAAGGACAAAAACTGCCTCAGTTTGACAACTTTAGCGCGAGGGGCTGTCAAAAGAAAGACTCGATGGTGAGTGGAAAGTGTCGTCGTGTTCCTTTCATCTGGAGCCAGTAGATGTTTAAAGAGGACACAATGTACCGTAATTTCCGGACTATAAGCCGCTACTTTTCCCCCTCGTTCTGGTCCCTGCGGCTTATACAAGGGTGCGGCTTATATACGGCCTGTTCTTCTCCGACACCGACGAAGAGGGTTTCGGTGGTTTTAGTACGCAGGAGGAAGACGATGACACAATGATTAAAAGACTGACTTTTCATATACCGGTAGGCTGGTTATTTTGATAACGTACAGGCGAGCACTTTGTAGTACTTTGCAGCGTTGTATTATTTGTACTCTGCACGAATGCTGTTCGCCATGTCAAAGATGTGAAAGTTTGATTGAATGATTGAAAGATTTATTGTTAATAAATGGGACGCTTTGCGTTCCCAAACAGTCATCTCTGTCCCGACAATCCCCTCCGTGGTAGCAGGAACCCCTATATACTACGCTAATTACACATCAAAACCCTGCGGCTTATAGTCGGGTGCGGCTTATATATGGACAAATCTGTATTTTCCCCTAAATTTAGCTGGTGCGGCTTATAGTCAGGTGCGGCTTATATATGGAGCAATCTGTATTTTCCCCTCAATTTAGCTGGTGCGGCTTATAGTCAGGTGCGGCTTATATATGGAGCAATCTGTATTTTCCCCTCAATTTAGCTGGTGCGGCTTATAGTCAGGTGCGGCTATAGTCCGGAAATTACGGTATACACTTGAAATCAGAAGTATTGTCCAAAGTACCTACCCAGGTTCAAGTCCCAGGATGGAGCTTATCTCAGCTGCATTCGGGCGGAAGGCGGGGTACACCCTGGACAAGTTGCCACCTCATCACAGGGTCAACACCGATAAACAGACAACATTCACACACTAGGGCCAATTATTTTCAACTTTTTATCTCATAATTTTTACTTTTTATCTCGTAATTTAGACATTATCTATCTCATTATATTTGTGACGTTTTGTCATAATTTAGACTTTTTATTAGAGATGTCCGATAATATCGGCCTGCCGATATATGCGTTAAAATGTAATATCGGAAATTATCGGTATCGGTTTTTTTATTATCGGTATCGTTTTTTTGTTTTGTTTTTTTTTTGTTTTTTTTTAATTAAATCCACATAAAAAACACAAGATACACTTACAATTAGTGCACCAAGCCAAAAAACCTCCCTCCCCCATTTACACTCATTCACACAAAAGGGTTGTTTCTCTCTGTTATCAATATTCTGCTTCCTACATTATATATCAATATATATCAATACAGTCTGCACGGGATACAGTCCGTAAGCACACATGATTGTGCGTGCTGCTGCTCCACTAATAGTACTAACCTTTAACACTTCATTTTACTCATTTTCATTCATTACTAGTTTCTATGTAGCTGTTTTTATATTGTTATACTTTCTTTTTTATTCAAGAAATTTTTTTTAATTTATTTATCTTATTTTACTAATTTTTTAAAAAAGTACCTTATCTTCACCATACCTGGTTGTCCAAATTAGGCATAATAATGTGTTAATTCCACGACTGCATATATCGGTTGATATCGGTAATTAAAGAGTTGGACAATATCGGATATCGGCAAAAAGCCATTATCGGACATCCCTCATTGTATCTCATTATTTCAACATTTTATCTCATATTTGTGACTTTTTATGTCATAATTTTGACCTTTTATCTTATAATTCCAAGATTTTAACTCATATTTTCGACTTTTTATGTCATAATTTCAACTATTTCATAATTTTGTCATTTTATTTCATATTTTTGACATTTTATCTCATGATTTAGACTAAGGATGTCCGATAATGGCTTTTTGCAGATATCCGATATTCCGATATAGTCCAACTCTTTAATTACCGATACCGATATCAACCGATACCGATATCAACCGATATATGCAGTGGTGGAATGAACATATTATTATGCCTAATTTGGACAACCAGGTATGGTGAAGATAAGGTACTTTTTAAAAAAAATAACAAAATAAGATAAATAAATTAAAAACATTTTCTTAAATAAAAAAGAAAGTAAAACAATATAAAAACAGTTACATAGAAACTAGTAATGAATGAAAATGAGTAAAATGAAGTGTTAAAGGTTAGTACTATTAGTGGAGCAGCAGCACGCACAATCATGTGTGCTTACGGACTGTATCCCTTGCAGACTGTATTGATATATATTGATATATAATGTAGGAAGCAGAATATTAATAACAGAAAGAAACAACCCTTTTGTGTGAATGAGTGTAAATGGGGGGAGGGAGGTTTTTTGGCTTGGTGCACTAATTGTAAGTGTATCTTGTGTTTTTTATGTGGATTTAATTAAAAAAAACACCAAAAAAAACGATACAGATAATAAAAAAAACGATACAGATAATTTCCGATATTACATTTTAACGCATTCATCACCCTTTATGTCATCATTTCGAGTAGTTATTTCATGATTTAGATTTTTAATTGATAATTTCAACATTTGATTTCATATTTTGGACTCTTATCTCGGGCATCACGGTGGCACAGGGGTTAGTTAGTGCATGGGACTTTGTCTCAGTGTTTAAAACAAACAAAAAAAAAGCCATTAAACTTGAAGCACTTCCTGTTAGCGGACGTGTTTGGAAAAGTGTTTCCTCAAATTGCCGCAATGGTGACATCCACAACTGCCACAACACATTCATTTACCATCATTCAAATATTACAGTTATAATATAATCAAAACAAATGTCCAAAAAATGACACCTTAATCGCCGAATTAAAGTTGTGTGACTACAAACGTAAGCAATGTCAACATGGTAGATTTAAGCATATAATAAACAACACATGTAGACACACATTTTTGGGAACGATTCCTGGTGAAGGTTTGATTCAGAATAGATTTTCAGCTTTCAATCAATTTTCTAAAAAACATGGATTAAAAATCAGGATGATTAAGAATCGGGATTCGGGTGTATATCGATTTTTATTTTTTTGTGCACCCCTAATATTCAAAAGGTGTTTGGGGACCTAACGATCCGATTCCTGGTGTGAATATTCGATTCAGAATCGATTTGCAATATTAATTATGAAACAATTTAGAATCGGGATGAATAAGAATCGGGATTCGGATGTGAATCGATTTCTTTTTTGTGGTGCCTATTCATACTGATACTGCCCCTATAACTACTTGGTATCGGACTGATACCCACATTTGTAATTCGAGGTGTGAATCTTTGAACACTAATGTCTCGATTCGATTCCTGGGGTGAAGATTCGATTCAGAGTCGATTTTCAGCTTGCAATGGATTTCCTAAAAAACATGAATAGATTAGGAATCGGGATTCGGATGTGAATCTTTTTTTTTTTTGGGCACACCCCTAATACATTCAATAAGGTGAGATTGTTTGGGTACCTAACGATTCGATTCGATTCAGAATGGATTTTCAATTTGTAATCGCTTTGTAAGAATGTCATTGATAAGAATCGGGATTCGGATGTGAATAAAAATGTTAAGTGTGTGTGTATATTCATGACTGATACTGCCCCTATAACTACATGGTATCAGACCGATACCCACATTTGTAATTTGAGGTGTGAATCTTTGAACACTGATGTCTCGATTCGATTCCTGGTAAAGGAATCGAATCTTTCAATCGATTTGTAAAAAAACATGAATAGATTAAGAATCAGGATGAATAAGAATCGGGATTCGGATGTATATCGATTTTTATTTTTTTGTGCACCCCTAATATTCAAAAGGTGTTTGGGGACCTAACGATCCGATTCCTGGTGTGAATATTCGATTCAGAATCGATTTGCAATATTAAAAATGAAACAATTTAGAATCGGGATGAATAAGAATCGGGATTCGGATGTGAATCGATTTTTTTTTTGGTGTGCCTATTCATACTGATACTGCCCCTATAACTACTTGGTATCAGACCGATACCCACATTTGTAATTCGAGGTGTGAATCTTTGAACACTAATGTCTCGATTCGATTCCTGGGGTGAAGATTCGATTCAGAGTCGATTTTCAGCTTTCAATTGATTTTCTAAAAAACATGAATAGATTAGGAATCGGGATTCGGATGTGAATCGATTATTTTTTTTGGCGCACCCCTAATACATTCAATAAGGTGAGATTGTTTGGGCACCTTTCGATTCGATTCGATTCAAAATGGATTTTCAATTTGTAATCGCTTTGTAAGAATGTAATTGATAAGAATCGGGATTCGGATGTGAGTAAAAATGTTTAGTGTGTGTGCATATTCATACTGATACTGCCCCTATAACTACATGGTATCAGACCGATACCCACATTTGTAATTCGAGGTGTGAATCTTTGAACACTGATGTCTTGATTCGATTCCTGGTGAAGGTTTGATTCAGAATTGATTTTCAGCTTTCAATCGATTTGTAAAAAAACATGAATAGATTAAGAATCAGGATGAATAAGAATCGGGATTCGGATGTATATCGATTTTTATTTTTTTGTGCACCCCTAATATTCAAAAGGGGTGTGATTGTTTTGGGACCTAACGATCCGATTCCTGGTGTGAATATTCGATTCAGAATCGATTTGCAATATTAATTATGAAACAATTTAGAATCGGGATGAATAAGAATCGGGATTCGGATGTGAATCGATTTTTTTTGGGGGGTGCCTATTCATACCGATACTGCCCCTATAACTACTTGGTATAGGACTGATACCCACATTTGTAATTCGAGGTGTGAATCTTTGAACACTAATGTCTCGATTCGATTCCTGGGGTGAAGATTCGATTCAGAGTCGATTTTCAGCTTTCAATTGATTTTCTAAAAAACATGACTGGATTAGGAATCGGGATTCGGATGTGAATCGGTTTTTTTGGGGGGCGCACCCCTAATACATTCAATAAGGTGAGATTGTTTGGGCACCTAACGATCCGATTCCTGGTGTGAATATTCGATTCAGAATCGATTTGCAATATTAATTATGAAACAATTTAGAATCGGGATGAATAAGAATCGGGATTCGGATGTGAATCGATTTTTTTTTGGGGGTGCCTATTCATACCGATACTGCCCCTATAACTACTTGGTATAGGACTGATACCCACATTTGTAATTCGAGGTGTGAATCTTTGAACACTAATGTCTCGATTCGATTCCTGGGGTGAAGATTCGATTCAGAGTCGATTTTCAGCTTGCAATTGATTTTCTAAAAAACATGAATATATTAGGAATCGGGATTCGGATGTGAATCTTTTTTTTTTTTGGGCACACCCCTAATACATTCAATAAGGTGAGATTGTTTGGGGACCTAACGATTCGATTCGATTCAGAATGGATTTTCAATTTGTAATCGCTTTGTAAGAATGTCATTGATAAGAATCGGGATTCGGATGTGAATAAAAATGTTTAGTGTGTGTGCATATTCATGACTGATACTGCCCCTATAACTACATGGTATCAGACCGATACCCACATTTGTAATTTGAGGTGTGAATCTTTGAACACTGATGTCTCGATTCGATTCCTGGTGAAGGAATCGAATCTTTCAATCGATTTGTAAAAAAACATGAATAGATTAAGAATCAGGATGAATAAGAATCGGGATTCGGATGTGAATCGATTTTTTTTTTTGTGCACCCCTAATATTCAAAAGGTGTTTGGGGACCTAACGATCCGATTCCTGGTGTGAATATTCGATTCAGAATCGATTTGCAATATTAATTATGAAACAATTTAGAATCGGGATGAATAAGAATCGGGATTCGGATGTGAATCGATTTCTTTTTTGTGGTGCCTATTCATACTGATACTGCCCCTATAACTACTTGGTATCGGACTGATACCCACATTTGTAATTCGAGGTGTGAATCTTTGAACACTAATGTCTCGATTTGATTCCTGGGGTGAAGATTCGATTCAGAGTCGATTTTCAGCTTGCAATTGATCTTCTAAAAAACATGAATAGATTAGGAATCGGGATTCGGATGTGAATCTTTTTTTTTTTTGGGCACACCCCTAATACATTCAATAAGGTGAGATTGTTTGGGTACCTAACGATTCGATTCGATTCAGAATGGATTTTCAATTTGTAATCGCTTTGTAAGAATGTCATTGATAAGAATCGGGATTCGGATGTGAATAAAAATGTTAAGTGTGTGTGTATATTCATGACTGATACTGCCCCTATAACTACATGGTATCAGACCGATACCCACATTTGTAATTTGAGGTGTGAATCTTTGAACACTGATGTCTCGATTCGATTCCTGGTAAAGGAATCGAATCTTTCAATCGATTTGTAAAAAAACATGAATAGATTAAGAATCAGGATGAATAAGAATCGGGATTCGGATGTATATCGATTTTTATTTTTTTGTGCACCCCTAATATTCAAAAGGTGTTTGGGGACCTAACGATCCGATTCCTGGTGTGAATATTCGATTCAGAATCGATTTGCAATATTAAAAATGAAACAATTTAGAATCGGGATGAATAAGAATCGGGATTCGGATGTGAATCGATTTTTTTTTTGGTGTGCCTATTCATACTGATACTGCCCCTATAACTACTTGGTATCAGACCGATACCCACATTTGTAATTCGAGGTGTGAATCTTTGAACACTAATGTCTCGATTCGATTCCTGGGGTGAAGATTCGATTCAGAGTCGATTTTCAGCTTTCAATTGATTTTCTAAAAAACATGAATAGATTAGGAATCGGGATTCGGATGTGAATCGATTATTTTTTTTGGCGCACCCCTAATACATTCAATAAGGTGAGATTGTTTGGGCACCTTTCGATTCGATTCGATTCAGAATGGATTTTCAATTTGTAATCGCTTTGTAAGAATGTAATTGATAAGAATCGGGATTCGGATGTGAGTAAAAATGTTTAGTGTGTGTGCATATTCATACTGATACTGCCCCTATAACTACATGGTATCAGACCGATACCCACATTTGTAATTCGAGGTGTGAATCTTTGAACACTGATGTCTTGATTCGATTCCTGGTGAAGGTTTGATTCAGAATTGATTTTCAGCTTTCAATCGATTTGTAAAAAAACATGAATAGATTAAGAATCAGGATGAATAAGAATCGGGATTCGGATGTATATCGATTTTTATTTTTTTGTGCACCCCTAATATTCAAAAGGGGTGTGATTGTTTTGGGACCTAACGATCCGATTCCTGGTGTGAATATTCGATTCAGAATCGATTTGCAATATTAATTATGAAACAATTTAGAATCGGGATGAATAAGAATCGGGATTCGGATGTGAATCGATTTTTTTTGGGGGGTGCCTATTCATACCGATACTGCCCCTATAACTACTTGGTATCGGACTGATACCCACATTTGTAATTCGAGGTGTGAATCTTTGAACACTAATGTCTCGATTCGATTCCTGGGGTGAAGATTCGATTCAGAGTCGATTTTCAGCTTGCAATTGATTTTCTAAAAAACATGAATAGATTAGGAATCGGGATTCGGATGTGAATCTTTTTTTTTTTTGGGCACACCCCTAATACATTCAATAAGGTGAGATTGTTTGGGGACCTAACGATTCGATTCGATTCAGAATGGATTTTCAATTTGTAATCGCTTTGTAAGAATGTCATTGATAAGAATCGGGATTCGGATGTGAATAAAAATGTTTAGTGTGTGTGCATATTCATACTGATACTGCCCCTATAACTACATGGTATCAGACCGATACCCACATTTGTAATTTGAGGTGTGAATCTTTGAACACTGATGTCTCGATTCGATTCCTGGTAAAGGAATCGAATCTTTCAATCGATTTGTAAAAAAACATGAATAGATTAAGAATCAGGATGAATAAGAATCGGGATTCGGATGTGATTCGATTTTTATTTTTTTGTGCACCCCTAATATTCAAAAGGTGTTTGGGGACCTAACGATCCGATTCCTGGTGTGAATATTCGATTCAGAATCGATTTGCAATATTAATTATGAAAAAATTTAGAATCGGGATGAATAAGAATCGGGATTCGGATGTGAATCGATTTTTTATTTGGTGTGCCAATTCATACTGATACTGCCCCTATAACTACTTGGTATCGGACCGATACCCACATTTGTAATTCGAGGTGTGAATCTTTTAACACTAATGTCTCGATTCGATTCCTGGGGTGAAGATTCGATTCAGAGTCGATTTTCAGCTTTCAATTGATTTTCTAAAAAACATGAATAGATTAGGAATCGGGATTCGGATGTGAATCCGTTTTTTTTTGCCGCACCCCTAATACATTCAATAAGGTGAGATTGTTTGGGCATCTAACGATTCGATTCCATTCCTCTGGTAATGATTCGATTCAGAATGGATTTTCAATTTGTAATCGCTTTGTAAGAATGTAATTGATAAGAATCGGGATTCGGATGTGAGTAAAAATGTTTAGTGTGTGTGCATATTCATGACTGATACTGCCCCTATAACTACATGGTATCAGACCGATACCCACATTTGTAATTCGAGGTGTGAATCTTTGAACACTAATGTCTCGATTCGTTTCCTGGGGTGAAGATTCGATTCAGAATCAATTTTCAGCTTTCAAACGTTTTCCTAAAAAACGTGAATAGAATAAGAATCGGGATTCGGATGTGAATCGATTTTTTTTTTTGGGTGCCTATTCATACTGATACTGCCCCTATAACTTCTTGGTATCAGACCGATACCCACATTTGTAATTTGAGGTGTGAATCTTTGAACACTAATGTCTCGATTCGATTCCTGGGGTGAAGATTCGATTCAGAGTCGATTTTCAGCTTACAAACGTTTTCCTAAAAAACGTGAATAGAATAGGAATCGGGATTCGGATGTATATCGATTTTTATTTTTTTGTGCACCCCTAATATTCAAAAGGTGTTTGGGGACCTAACGATCCGATTCCTGGTGTGAATATTCGATTCAGAATCGATTTGCAATATTAATTATGAAACAATTTAGAATCGGGATGAATAAGAATCGGGATTCGGATGTGAATCGATTTTTTTTTTGGGTGCCTATTCATACTGATACTGCCCCTATAACTACTTGGTATCAGACCGATACCCACATTTGTAATTCGAAGTGTGAATCTTTGAACACTGATGTCTCGATTCGATTCCTGGGGTGAAGATTCGATTCAGAGTCGATTTTCAGCTTCCAATTGATTTTCTAAAAAACATGACTAGATTAGGAATCGGGATTCGGATGTGAATCGATTATTTTTTTTTGGGCACACCCCTAATACATTCAATAAGGTGAGATTGTTTGGGCACCTAACGATTCGATCCCATTCCTCTGGTAATGATTCGATTCAGAATGGATTTTCAATTTGTAATCGCTTTGTAAGAATGTAATTGATAAGAATCGGGATTCGGATGTGAGTAAAAATGTTTAGTGTGTGTGCATATTCATGACTGATACTGCCCCTATAACTACATGGTATCAGACCGATACCCACATTTGTAATTTGAGGTGTGAATCTTTGAACACTGATGTCTCGATTCGATTCCTGGTGAAGGAATCGAATCTTTCAATCGATTTGTAAAAAAACATGAATAGATTAAGAATCAGGATGAATAAGAATCGGGATTCGGATGTGAATCGATTTTTTTTTTTGTGCACCCCTAATATTCAAAAGGTGTTTGGGGACCTAACGATCCGATTCCTGGTGTGAATATTCGATTCAGAATCGATTTGCAATATTAATTATGAAACAATTTAGAATCGGGATGAATAAGAATCGGGATTCGGATGTGAATCGATTTCTTTTTTGTGGTGCCTATTCATACTGATACTGCCCCTATAACTACTTGGTATCAGACCGATACCCACATTTGTAATTCGAGGTGTGAATCTTTGAACACTAATGTCTCGATTCGATTCCTGGGGTGAAGATTCGATTCAGAGTCGATTTTCAGCTTTCAATTGATTTTCTAAAAAAACATGAATAGATTAGGAATCGGGATTCGGATGTGAATCGATTATTTTTTTTGGCGCACCCCTAATACATTCAATAAGGTGAGATTGTTTGGCACCTAACGATTCGATTCGATTCAATTCAGAATGGATTTTCAATTTGTAATCGCTCTGTAAGAATGTAATTGATAAGAATCGGGATTCGGATGTGAGTAAAAATGTTTAGTGTGTGTGCATATTCATACTGATACTGCCCCTGTAACTACATGGTATCAGACCGATACCCACATTTGTAATTCGAGGTGTGAGTCTTTGAACACTGATGTCTTGATTCGATTCCTGGTGAAGGTTTGATTCAGAATTGATTTTCAGCTTTCAATCGATTTGTAAAAAAACATGAATAGATTAAGAATCAGGATGAATAAGAATCGGGATTCGGATGTATATCGATTTTTATTTTTTTGTGCACCCCTAATATTCAAAAGGGGTGTGATTGTTTTGGGACCTAACGATCCGATTCCTGGTGTGAATATTCGATTCAGAATCGATTTGCAATATTAATTATGAAACAATTTAGAATCGGGATGAATAAGAATCGGGATTCGGATGTGAATCGATTTTTTTTGGGGGGTGCCTATTCATACCGATACTACCCCTATAACTACTTGGTATCGCACTGATACCCACATTTGTAATTCGAGGTGTGAATCTTTGAACACTAATGTCTCGATTCGATTCCTGGGGTGAAGATTCGATTCAGAGTCGATTTTCAGCTTTCAATTGATTTTCTAAAAAACATGACTAGATTAGGAATCGGGATTCGGATGTGAATCGGTTTTTTTGGGGGGCGCACCCCTAATACATTCAATAAGGTGAGATTGTTTGGGTACCTAACGATTCGATTCGATTCAGAATGGATTTTCAATTTGTAATCGCTTTGTAAGAATGTAATTGATAAGAATCGGGATTCGGGTGCGAATAAAAATGTTTAGTGTGTGTGCATATTCATGACTGATACTGCCCCTATAACTACATGGTATCAGACCGATACCCACATTTGTAATTTGAGGTGTGAATCTTTGAACACTAATGTCTCGATTCGATTCCTGGGGTGAAGATTCGATTCAGAATCAATTTTCAGCTTTCAAACGTTTTCCTAAAAAACGTGAATAGAATAAGAATCGGGATTCGGATGTGAATCGATTTATTTTTTTGGTGTGCCTATTCATACTGATACTGCCCCTATAACTACTTGGTATCGGACTGATACCCACATTTGTAATTCGAGGTGTGAATCTTTGAACACTAATGTCTCGATTTGATTCCTGGAGTGAAGATTCGATTCAGAGTCGATTTTCAACATTCAATTGAGTTTCTAAAAAACATGAATAGATTAGGAATCGAGATACGGATGTGAATCGATTTTTTTTTTGTGCACCCCTAATATTCAAAAGGTGTTTGGGGACCTAACCATTCCATTTGAGACACTTGTGATTTAGGGCTATATAAATAAACATTGATTGATTGATTGATTGATTCCTGGGGTGAATTTGATTCAAAATCGATTTGCAATATTCAGTTGATTTCTAAACAATTTAGAATCGGTACCCTTGATTCGATTCCTGGGGTGAAGATTCGATTCAGAATCAATTTTCAGCTTTCAAACGTTTTCCTAAAAAACGTGAATAGAAAAGGAATCGGGATTCGGATGTGAATCCGTTTTTTTTTGGCGCACCCCTAATACATTCCATAAGGTGAGATTGTTTGGCACCTCACAATCTGATTTGATTCAGACACTAAAGTATCGATTCCTGGGGTGACGATTCAAATCAGAATCAATTCTGGCAAAGTAATACGAATGAATGGATCCACGAAGAAGAAGAATGTGGGTGTTTGTGGTGTCAGCCAAAAGTAGAAATACCGGAGTCCTCCTGGCGCTGACGTTTGTGCGTCCCCCCCCCCGCCCCCCTGCTCCGAGACAGGTGGGAACTCCCTGGCCGTCTACACCACCACCATCCCTGCCAGCGTGACCAGCCTGACTCTGCGCGTGGCCATCACTCTCAAGGACCTGGACTCCATCGCCCCCAAGGTCCTGTCCCTGGAGCACCTGGACATCGAGCAGAACCGCTCCAGTGGCAGCCTGTGTCGCCGCATCCCCATGCTGTTCCCCCAGCTCAGGACTCTGCGCATCAGGTGAAGCACACCCTCCCCCGTTCGGGTCTTCCTCCATCGCCCGCTGAGCGCCGCGCTCTCTCGCCTCGCAGGTTCTTCCGCCGGGAGCCGGAGAAGGACCTGCTGAGCCTCCACCGCCTGCGGCACCTGGAGCGGCTGGAGCTGCTGGTGGAGCGCTCCTTCATCCTGAGGGACTACCTGAACGGACACCCCTGGCCCAGCCCCACCGTGCAGGGGCTCATCAACCAGCTGCGGGGGATGTCGGCCAACAGGATCACCGTGGTCACCGCCATGCGCCAGAGAAACCCCCTGAGGGAGTGCAACTGCGTGTGGGAGGGAGACCGATGAGTACTCCTCTTTTCTCCCGTTTAGGACTTTGACGTAGCTGCGTTCCCGCTCTAGTTTATTTCTATCTTACCATTTTCCTTTCAAACCTTTTGGACGATTGATCGTAATCATCGATAGCTAATGCTAGGCTACATGCTAAATGAGCCTTTAGCCGCAAAAGCATTACATAAAAAGTACTCGGTACTTGTGGACCGGATGAAGATTGTACAGCACTTTGAGTTTCTGGAAAGGGGCGGCAAATAAGTTCTAATGAAAAATTGGATGGAAATGCTGCCAGTTAGCATGCTAGCGTTGGCTAACGACAAAAAAACAACTGCGTGTGGGAGGGCGACTGATAAGTACTCCTCTTTTCTCCCATTCAGGACTTTCATGAACTGTACTATTGCTGCGTTCCCGCTCTAGTTTATTTCTATCTTACTATTTTCCTTTCAAACCTTTTGGACGATTGATCGTAATCATTGATAGCTAATGCTAGGCTACATGCTAAATGAGCCTTCAGCCGCAAAAGCATTACATAAAAAGTACTCGGTACTTGTGGACCGGATGAAGATTGTACAGCACTTTGGGTTTCTGGAAAGAGGCGGCAAATAAATTCTGACGAAAAAGATTGGGTGAAAAATTGGATGGAAATGCTGCCCGTTAGCATGCTAGCGTCGGTTAACGACCAAAAAAACAGACTGGCGATACCAGCAAGAACGCTAACGTTATCATGCCAACTTTTTAGCTAATTGTGTACCCTCAGTACTGTTTACTGTTAGCATGCTAATGTTATTTCGTAGCAAATTTTACAGCCATACACCTCAGAGCTCTAACTTTGTGCTTGAAACGTTAACTGTTGGCATGCGAATGTTATGCTAACATTTTAGCTGTATGTTAATATTTTCCTTTCAACCGATTTTGGACGATTGATCGTAATCATCGATAGCTTATGCTAGGCTCCATGCTAAATGAGCCTTTAGCCGCAAAAGCAGTACATAATAAGTACTCGGTACTTATGAACCAACAATGAAGATTGCACAGCACTTCGGGTTTCTGGAAGAAGGCGCCAAATAAATTCCGATTAAAAAAAATTTGGGGGGGAAATTGGATGGAAATGCTGCCAGTTAGCATGCTAGTCAAATAGCGTCGGTTAACGACAAAACAACAGACTCGCCAAATGAGCAACAGTTTCACTTCTGACGCGATACCAGCAACAATGCTAATGTTATCATGCCAACTTTTTAGCTAACTGTGTAGCCTCAGGACCGTTTACTTCCTGCTTGACGCAAAAACTGTTAGCATGCTAATGTTAAAATGCTAACTTTTTAGGTAATTGTGTACCCTCAGTACTATTTACTTCGTACTTGACACAATAACTGTTAGCATGCTAATGTTAAAATGCTAACTTTTTTAGCAAATTTTACAGCTATATACCTCAGAGCTTTATAACTTTGTGCTTGACACATTAACTGTTGACATGCTAATCTTTTAGCAAATTTTGTAGCTGTACACCCTCAGTACTATTGACTTTATTTGAGACAACAACTGTTAGCATGCTAATGTTACAATGCTAACTTTTAAAGCCATACACCTCAGAGCTCTATAACTGTGCTTGACACGTTAGCTGTGAGCATGCTAATGTTATCATGCAAACTTTTTCGCTAATTGTGTACCCTCAGTACTATTTACTTCGTACTTGACACAATAACTGTTAGCATGCTAATGTTAAAATGCTAACTTTTTTTAGCAAATTTTACAGCCATATACCTCAGAGCTTTATAACTTTGTGCTTGACACATTAACTGTTGGCATGCTAATGTTATCATGCTAACCTTTTTAGCAAATTTTGCAACCGTACATCTTCAGTGATACAACTTGGTACTTGAATTGCCCTGCAACGCTAATGATTAGCATGCTATCACAAGATGTGACTGAGGTGTGTACATGCTAAATGAGCTAGCATGTTAACGTGCTAACAGGTAAATGCTAAGGATAAGCATGCTATCACAAGATGTGACTGAGGTGTGTGTACATGCTAAATGAGCTAGCATGTTAATGTGCTAACAGGTAAATGCTAATGATTAGCATGCTATCACAAGATGTGACTGAGGTGTGTACATGCAAAATGAGCTAGCATGTTAACGTGCTAACAGGTAAATGCTAATTATTAGCACGCTATCACATGGTGTGACTGAGTTGTGTGTACATGCTAAATGAGCTAGCATGTTAATGTGCTAACAAGTAAATGCTAATGATTAGCACGCTATCACAAGGTGTGACTGAGGTGTGTACATGCTAAATGAGCTAGCATGTTAACGTGCTAACAGGTAAATGCTAATGATTAGCACGCTATCACAAGGTGTGACTGAGGTGCGTACATGCTAAATGATTTAGCATGCTAACGTGCTAACAGTGCAACAAAATGGAAGAAGAAAGATGGTTAGCATACTTTATACTGCTTTATTTTTTCTTTGTCTTGGGTGAGGGTTCAGAAGTCCACCAGGTGTGTGTAAGGCCCGTTGGTGTCCAGCTTCAGGACCTGTCTGTTCCCGTACGTGCCGTGTTTCAGCGTCACACCCGCCACTTCCTGTTGGCAGAGAGCCACGAAGGCGGTGTAGAGCCTCAGTCCGTCTTCTTTACCGATGTTGTTGTGGTACTGCATGACCCGCCCCTTGGCCTTGCCACCCAGCGTGGCCTGCGGCACCACCAGCACGCTGCCGGGCAGCTCCAGCACCGACACCATCCTGCCGGACTCGGACTCGCACAGCCGCAGGTTCAACAGCGTGGAGACTAGACCACACACACACAAAGGAGGAGTTGACACCTTCACCACCACAACAACATGACACCTTCACCACAACAACATGACACCTTCACCACAACAACATGACACCTTCACCACAACATGACACCTTCACCACAACAACATGACACGTTCGCCACAACAACACCGGACGCCGTAATGTCGCTCACCCATCTTGGGCAGGATGTCGTCTGTTGCGCCTTTGAAGAAACACACGTAGATCACCATTCCTCTTCCCACCTGCCGGTGGGAACATTTGCATTCAACACAAATTCAGGACTTATTACCACACCCCTACAGACTTATTACCACACCCCTACGGACTTATTACCACACCCCTACGGACTTATTACCACACCCCACACCCCTACAGACTTATTACCACAGCCCTACAGACTTATTACCACACCCCTACGGACTTATTACCACACCCCACACCCCTACGGACTTATTACCACAGCCCTACAGACTTATTACCACACCCCTACAGACTTATTACCACCCCTACAGACTTATTAACACACCCCTACAGACGTATTAACACACCCCTACATACTTATTACCACACCCCTACAGACTTATTACCACCCCTACAGACTTATTACCACCCCTACAGACTTATTAACACACCCCTGCAGACTTAATAACACACCCCTACAGACTTATTACCACACCCCTACAGACTTATTAACACACCCCTACAGACTTATTACCACACCCCTGCAGACTTATTACCACACCCCTACAGACTTATTAACACACCCCTACAGACTTATTACCACACTCCTGCAGACTTATTAACACACCCCTACAGACTTACTACCACACCCCTGCGGACTTATTAACACACCCCTACAGACTTATTACCACACTCCTACAGACTTACTACCACACCCCTACAGACTTATTACCACACTCCTAGACTTATTACCACACCCCTACAGACTTATTACCACACTCCTACAGACTTACTACCACACCCCTACAGACTTATTACCACACTCCTACAGACTTATTACCACACCCCTACAGACTTACTACCACACCCCTACAGACTTATTAACACACCCCTACAGACTTACTACCACACCCCTACAGACTTATTACCACACCCCTGCAGACTTATTAACACACCCCTACAGACTTATTACCACACCCCTACAGACTTATTACCACACCCCTACAGACTTATTACCACACCCCTGCAGACTTATTAACACACCCCTACGGACATGCTAACCGCATGTGTTAAGTAACCACATATTTTACTCTGAGGTGTTGACCTGTAAAATTAGCTGAAAAGCTAACATGCTAATGTTATTAGCATTGGCCCTTTTGAAAAATGGTATATTTGTTTTGGGTGGGAAAAAATGTCCCGGGAAAAATATAATTGTGGGAATTTTTATTTATTTTTTTAAAGTAGCGCACCTTGACCAGAATGTTCTGAAGCGGATACTATTTACACTAAGTAAATATTTACACTAAGCAAATATTTACACTAAGTAAATATTTAGACTAAGTAAATGTCTCTAGTAATATTTAGACTAAGTAAATATTTAGACTAAGTAAATGTCTCTAGTAATATTTAGACTAAGTAAATGTGTGTAGTAATATTTAGACTAAGTAAATGTGTGTAGTTATATTTAGACTAAGTAAATATTTAGACTAAATGTCTCTAGTAATATTTAGACTAAGTAAATATTTAGACTAAGTAAATGTGTGTAGTAATATTTAGACTACGTAAATGTGTGTAGTAATATTTAGACTAAGTAAATATTTAGACTAAATGTCTCTAGTAATATTTAGACAAAGTAAATATTTAGACTAAGTAAATGTGTGTAGTAATATTTAGACTAAGTAAATATTTAGACTAAGTAAATGTGTGTAGTAATATTTAGACTAAGTAAATATTTAGACTAAGTAAATGTGTGTAGTAATATTTAGACTAAGTAAATATTTAGACTAAATGTCTCTAGTAATATTTAGACTACGTAAATGTGTGTAGTAATATTTAGACTAAGTAAATATTTAGACTAAATGTCTCTAGTAATATTTAGACTAAGTAAATATTTAGACTAAGTAAATGTGTGTAGTAATATTTAGACTACGTAAATGTGTGTAGTAATATTTAGACTAAGTAAATATTTAGACTAAATGTCTCTAGTAATATTTAGACAAAGTAAATATTTAGACTAAGTAAATGTGTGTAGTAATATTTAGACTAAGTAAATATTTAGACTAAGTAAATGTCTCTAGTAATATTTAGACTAAGTAAATATTTAGACTAAGTAAATGTGTGTAATAATATTTAGACTAAGTAAATATTTAGACTAAGTAAATGTCTCTAGTAATATTTAGACTAAGTAAATATTTAGACTAAGTAAATGTGTGTAATAATATTTAGACTAAGTAAATATTTAGACTAAGTAAATGTCTCTAGTAATATTTAGACTAAGTAAATATTTAGACTAAGTAAATGTGTGTAGTAATATTTAGACTAAGTAAATGTGTGTAGTAATATTTAGACTAAGTAAATGTGTGTAGTAATATTTAGACTAAGTAAATATTTAGACTAAGCAAATGTCTAGTAATATTTAGACTACGTAAATGTGTGTAGTAATATTTAGACTAAGTAAATGTGTGTAGTAATATTTAGACTAAGTAAATGTCTCTAGTAATATTTAGACTAAGTAAATGTCTCTAGTAATATTTAGACTAAGTAAATGTCTAGTAATATTTAGACTAAGTAAATGTGTGTAGTAATATTTAGACTAAGTAAATGTGTGTAGTAATATTTAGACTAAGTAAATGTGTGTAGTAATATTTAGACTAAGTAAATATTTAGACTAAGTAAATGTGTGTAGTAATATTTAGACTAAGTAAATGTCTCTTGTAATATTTAGACTAAGTAAATATTTAGACTAAGTAAATGTCTCTAGTAATATTTACACTAAGTAAATGTCTCTAGTAATATTTAGACTAAGTAAATATTTAGACTAAGTAAATGTGTGTAGTAATATTTAGACTAAGTAAATGTGTGTAGTAATATTTAGACTAAGTAAATGTGTGTAGTAATATTTAGACTAAGTAAATGTCTAGTAATATTTAGACTATGTAAATGTGTGTAGTAATATTTAGACTAAGTAAATGTGTGTAGTAATATTTAGACTAAGTAAATGTGTGTAGTAATATTTAGACTAAGTAAATGTGTGTAGTAATATTTAGACTAAGTAAATGTGTGTAGTTATTTAGACTAAGTAAATGTGTGTAGTAATATTTAGACTAAGTAAATATTTAGACTATGTAAATGTGTGTAGTAATATTTAGACTAAGTAAATATTTAGACTAAGTAAATGTGTGTAGTAATATTTAGACTAAGTAAATGTGTGTAGTAATATTTAGACTAAGTAAATGTCTCTAGTAATATTTAGACTAAGTAAATATTTACACTAAGTAAATGTGTGTAGTAATATTTAGACTAAGTAAATATTTAGACTAAGTAAATGTCTAGTAATATTTAGACTATGTAAATGTGTGTAGTAATATTTAGACTAAGTAAATGTGTGTAGTAATATTTAGACTAAGTAAATGTGTGTAGTAATATTTAGACTAAGTATCAATCAATCAATCAATGTTTATTTATATAGCCCTAAATCACAAGTGTCTCAAAGGGCTGTACAAGCCACAACGACATCCTCGGTACAGAGCCCACATACGGGCAAGGAAAAACTCACCCCAGTGGGACGTCGGTGAATGACTATGAGAAACCTTGGAGAGGACCGCATATGTGGGTAACCCCCCCCCTCTAGGGGAGACCGAAAGCAACGGATGTGGAGTGGGTCTGACATAACATTGTGAAAGTCCAGTCCACAGTGGATCCAACACATCAGCGGGAGTCCAGTCCACAGCGGGGCCAACAGGAAACCATCCCGAGCGGAGACGGGTCAGCAGCGCAGAGATGTCCCCAACCGATGCACAGGCTAGTGGTCCACCCGGGGTCCCGGCTCTGGACAGCCAGCACTTCATCCATGGCCACCGGACCTATGCAACTCCCCCTCGCAAGGGACAGGGGAGAAGAGGAGAGAAGAAAAGAAACGGCAGATCAACTGGTCTAAAAAAGGGGGGGTCTATTTAAAGGCTAGATTATACAAATGAGTTTTAAGATGAGACTTAAATGCTTCTACTGAGGTAGCATCTCTAACTGTTACCGGGAGGGCATTCCAGAGTACTGGAGCCCGAATAGAAAACGCTCTATAGCCCGCAGACTTTTTTTTGGCTCTGGGAATCACTAATAAGCCGGAGTTCTTTGAACGCAGATTTCTTGCCGGGACATATGGTACAATACAATCGGCGAGATAGGCTGGAGCTAAACCGTGTAATATTTTATACGTAAGTAGTAAAACCTTAAAGTCGCATCTTAAGTGCACAGGAAGCCAGTGCAAGTGAGCCAGTATAGGCGTAATATGATCAAACTTTCTTGTTTTTGTCAAAAGCCTTGCAGCCGCATTTTGTACCAACTGTAATCTTTTAATGCTAGACATAGGGAGACCCGAAAATAATACGTTACAGTAATCGAGACGAGACGTAACGAACGCATGAATAATGATCTCAGCGTCGCTTGTGGACAAGATGGAACGAATTTTAGCGATATTACGGAGATGAAAGAAGGCCGTTTTAGTAACACTCTTAATGTGTGACTCAAACGAGAGAGTTGGGTGGAAGATAATACCCAGATTCTTTACCGAGTCTCCTTGTTTAATTGTTTGGTTGTCAAATGTTAAGGTGGTATTATTAAATAGATGTTGGTGTCTAGCAGGACCGATAATCAGCATTTCCGTTTTCTTAGCGTTGAGTTGCAAAAAGTTAGCGGACATCCATTGTTTAATTTCATTAAGACACGCCTCCAGCTGACTACAGTCCGGCGTGTTGGTCAGCTTTAGGGGCATGTAGAGTTGAGTGTCATCAGCATAACAGTGAAAGCTAACACCGTACTTGCGTAAGTAAATGTGTGTAGTAATATTTAGACTAAGTAAATGTGTGTAGTAATATTTAGACTAAGTAAATGTGTGTAGTAATATTTAGACTAAGTAAATGTGTGTAGTTATTTAGACTAAGTAAATGTGTGTAGTAATATTTAGACTAAGTAAATATTTAGACTAAGTAAATGTGTGTAGTAATATTTAGACTAAGTAAATGTGTGTAGTAATATTTAGACTAAGTAAATATTTAGACTAAGTAAATGTGTGTAGTAATATTTAGACTAAGTAAATGTCTCTTGTAATATTTAGACTAAGTAAATATTTAGACTAAGTAAATATATACACTAGTAATATTTAGACTAAGTAAATATTTAGACTAAGTAAATGTGTGTAGTGATATTTAGACTAAGTAAATATTTAGACTAAGTAAATGTCTAGTAATATTTAGACTATGTAAATGTGTGTAGTAATATTTAGACTAAGTAAATGTGTGTAGTAATATTTAGACTAAGTAAATGTGTGTAGTAATATTTAGACTAAGTAAATATTTAGACTTAAGTAAATGTGTGTAGTAATATTTAGACTAAGTAAATGTGTGTAGTTATTTAGACTAAGTAAATGTGTGTAGTAATATTTAGACTAAGTAAATATTTAGACTATGTAAATGTGTGTAGTAATATTTAGACTAAGTAAATATTTAGACTATGTAAATGTGTGTAGTAATATTTAGACTAAGTAAATATTTAGACTAAGTAAATGTGTGTAGTAATATTTAGACTAAGTAAATGTCTAGTAATATTTAGACTAAGTAAATATTTACACTAAGTAAATGTGTGTAGTAATATTTAGACTAAGTAAATATTTAGACTATGTAAATGTGTGTAGTAATATTTAGACTAAGTAAATATTTAGACTAAGTAAATGTGTGTAGTAATATTTAGACTAAGTAAATGTCTCTAGTAATATTTAGACTAAGTAAATATTTACACTAAGTAAATGTGTGTAGTAATATTTAGACTAAGTAAATGTCTAGTAATATTTAGACTATTTAAATGTGTGTAGTAATATTTAGACTAAGTAAATGTGTGTAGTAATATTTAGACTAAGTAAATGTGTGTAGTAATATTTAGACTAAGTAAATGTCTCTAGTAATATTTAGACTAAGTAAATATTTACACTAAGTAAATGTGTGTAGTAATATTTAGACTAAGTAAATGTCTAGTAATATTTAGACTATGTAAATGTGTGTAGTAATATTTAGACTAAGTAAATGTGTGTAGTAATATTCAGACTAAGTAAATGTGTGTAGTAATATTTAGACTAAGTAAATGTGTGTAGTTATTTAGACTAAGTAAATGTGTGTAGTAATATTTAGACTAAGTAAATATTTAGACTATGTAAATGTGTGTAGTAATATTTAGACTAAGTAAATATTTAGACTATGTAAATGTGTGTAGTAATATTTAGACTAAGTAAATATTTAGACTAAGTAAATGTGTGTAGTAATATTTAGACTAAGTAAATGTCTCTAGTAATATTTAGACTAAGTAAATATTTACACTAAGTAAATGTGTGTAGTAATATTTAGACTAAGTAAATATTTAGACTATGTAAATGTGTGTAGTAATATTTAGACTAAGTAAATGTCTAGTAATATTTAGACTAAGTAAATATTTACACTAAGTAAATGTGTGTAGTAATATTTAGACTAAGTAAATGTCTAGTAATATTTAGACTATGTAAATGTGTGTAGTAATATTTAGACTAAGTAAATGTGTGTAGTAATATTTAGACTAAGTAAATGTGTGTAGTAATATTTAGACTAAGTAAATGTGTGTAGTAATATTTAGACTAAGTAAATATTTAGACTAAGTAAATGTGTGTAGTAATATTTAGACTAAGTAAATGTCTAGTAATATTTAGACTATGTAAATGTGTGTAGTAATATTTAGACTAAGTAAATGTGTGTAGTAATATTTAGACTAAGTAAATGTGTGTAGTAATATTTAGACTAAGTAAATATTTAGACTAAGTAAATGTGTGTAGTAATATTTAGACTACGTAAATGTGTGTAGTAATATTTAGACTACGTAAATGTGTGTAGTAATATTTAGACTAAGTAAATGTACTAAAGTGTGTCACCTCAACCCATTCGGCGTCGCAGTGCTCCTGGGCGGCTTTGACCTGCAGGCGGGCTTGCAGGCACTGCTGGAGGACCGCGCGGGCCACAGGACCACAACTTTTGTCGCTCATGCCTCAAAACAACTGAGCCTTACTGGTTTTACAAGAGGAAGATGCTTTAGGAGAGTAAAATGTGAGCCTTAGTGGCTTTAGAAGAGTAAGAAGCGAGCCTTAGTGGCTTAATAAGAGTAAGATGCGAGCCTTAGTGGCTTAATAAGAGTAAGATGCGAGCGATAAAAGAAACTCTTGTCAAGTTATTGAGCAAAATGAAGTTATTGAGCAAAAAAGGGGAACGGTTGACTGGAAGGCGTCGCATGATTCACACTTCCGTTTACGTCATCAGCAGTTATTCAAAGCATCACAAATGCGTGAGTCATGCGCATTTTGGACATTCGCTCGCTCAAATTGTATTATTATTTTTTTAATCAACTTCAAGAAATTAACCCAAAAAGTTATGTAAGTAATTTACAACAAAACATTAAAAAAAGACGTTCGTCGGTGTTTTCCTCTTGTAGACTGCGTCTTTCTGCGCAATGTTGACGCCCTCGACCAGCCGTGTGTGAGCAGCAAGATGGCGCAGGTGACGTACGGCAGACTGAGGCGTTTACTGCAAATATACGCCAACAAATCATCGTCTTTATGCGGAGGACCGGGATTTAAACCCGATTCTGCTTTGGGAGTACACTTAATACTCCGCCAGGTAAGTCATGTGTACATTTCGCCACACACACTTCGGCTTTTGTCAAGTTAGCTGAGCGTCGTCAAGTTAGCGGTCAAACCGGAAGTGCTGCTAAGACTAGTATTATTTAATGACTGATTCAATGTTACATCAAGCATGCATTGTCGCTTTAAATTGCCTTTTCATTTCTAAAGATAAACATATAATAATGTAACCGAGGGTTGGTATATGTCGCCTGTACTGTATAAAAGTACAAAATAACAAACACTTTATTTCCTTTCTTTTTCAAAAACTCCGCTCCACCACAACGTGTCACCACTTCCGCTCCTGGCGCCTTCAAAATAAGAGCTCAAGGCCTATACTGTATAACAGCTTATAACAGGAACTTGACATCACAAAGAGGCAGGTCCATAAAAATAGGCTACAATAATAATACAAGCGAAAGTGCTACTGTTGTTCTTCATGGCAGTTGCAAAATGTTTGACTGCGTGTACAACAGCAAACGTGCTAACAGTTAGCGTGGGTCAAGTCACGTGACACAACATATGACTGAGGTGTACACCAGCAAAAAGCTAGCATGGGTCAAGTGAAAGTATATCTGTAAAATGAGCTCAAATGCTAACAGTTAGCATGCATCAAATCCAATATTTGACTGCCATTCGACTTACGTCATGTCAAGTGGCATTTCTTGTTCAATTAGAAATGTTTCCAACATAATTCCACCTTTTTGTCACAATATTTATTCTAAAAAAAAAACTTTTTTTCATATCTTTGTTTGAATCTTATAAAATGACATCATTTTGTCTTGTAATTGTTTTTCTCAAATATAAACCTTGTGACAACTTTTTCTCGCAAATTCCTTTGACTTTAATTTTTCCCTGTGAATTTTATCCCGAATATTTTCTCAAAAATGTAAATTTTTTTCCAAAATCTAAACTTTTTTTTTAAAATACATAATATATTATATTTTAATCTTGTAAAATGTAATGATTTAGTATTGTAAATGTTTTCAGAATATTTCTAAAAAAAAACGTGTATCTCACAATATTGCAATTTTTGACACAACATATGTGACTTCAATCCTGTAAGATGACATAATTTTTCTTCAAAATATTCCAAAATAATTCTTGTATAATGACAACTTTTAACACAAAATATAACTAACATTTTTCGAAACATATTTAACTTTAATTTCATCATTTCATATTTGACTTGAATTCTTAATATTCCAACATGACTCTACTTTTTTTCTCATTACTTTTTTTCTGAAATTTTTTTTTTTCACAATAAATTAGTTTTTAAAAAATTCTGAAAAAACATTTTTTTCACAAAAAATTAGTAATAAATGTTTTTTCTGAAAAAAAAGTATTTTTCACAGTAAATTAGTAATACCTTTTTTTCCTGAAAAAAAAAAGTATTTTTCACAATAAATGAGTAATACATTGTTTTCTGAAATTTTGGTTTTTTTTCACAATTTTCTCAAAAAAAATATTTTCATAATAAAGTAGTAATACATTTTTTTTTCAGAAAAAAATAGTTTTCACATAAAATAGTAAAAATAAAATTCGGGAAAAAAGTTTTTTTTTCACAAATTTGTAATAAAAACATTTCTGAAAGTTTTTTTTCACAATAAATTAGTAAAAAAAAAAATTCTGAAAAAAAGTTTTTTCACAATAAATTAGTAATAATATATGTGACTTCAATCCTGTAAGATGACATCATTTTTCTTCAAAATATTCCAAAATAATTCTTGTATAATGACAACTTTTAACTCAAAATATGACTAACATTTTTCGAAACGTTTAACTTTAATTTCATCATTTTCTTTTTCAAAATGACATTTCTTCTCAGAATATTCCTAAAAATGAGAAATGTTTTTAAAAAACAATTGACTTTTTTCACAATATTTCTGACTTTAATCATGTCAAATGGTGTAATATGTTCTTGTACATTAAAACAATAATAATTCTCAAAATATTCTGACATAATTCCTGTATAATGACAACATTTTTTGGACAACATCATTAACTTTTATTATAAAAAATAGTCATTTTTGGTAAAATATTTGACTAAGGCTGTAAAACTACATGAGTTTGAAATATTTCACTTTGATTCTGTAAAATAACAGAAACAACAAAAGGGCACTTTTCTTCTTGAACAATAACTTTTTTTTTTTTTATAAATTAGTAATAAATGTTTTTTCTGAAAAAAATATATTTTTCACAATGAATTAGTAATACATTTTTTTCCAGAAAAAAAAGGATTTTTCACAATAAATGAGTAATACATTTTTTTTCTGAAATTTTGTTTTTTTCACAATTTTCTCAAAAAAAATATTTTCATTATAAATTAGTAATACATTTTTTTTCTGAATTTTTTTTTTTTCACAATAAATTAGTAAAAAAAAAAAAATCTGGAAAAAAGTTATTTTTCACAAATTTGTAATACATCTTTTTCTGAAAAAGTTTTTTTTTCACAATAAATTAGTAATAAATGTTTTTTCTGACAAAAAATTATTTTTCACAATAAATGAGTAATATATTTTCTGGAAAAAGTTTTTTCACAATAAATTAGTAAAAAAAAAAATTATGAAAGTTTTTTTCACAATAAATTAGTAATACATTTTTTTTCTGAAAAAGTTTTTTTTTTCACAATAAATCAGTAAAAAAAAAATTCTGAAAGTTTTTTCCACAACAAATTAGTAATAAATTTTTTCTGAAGAAAAAGTGTTTTTCACAATAAATTGTTAAAAAAAAATTCTGAAAAAACGTTTTTTTCACAATAAATTAGTATTAAATGTTTTTTCTGAAAAAAAAGTATTTTTCTCAATAAATTAGTAATAAATTTTTTTCCTGAAAAAAAAGTATTTTTCACAATAAATGAATAATACATTTTTTTCTGAAATTTTGGGTTTTTTAACAATTTTCTCAAAAAAAAATATTTTCATAATAAATTTGTAATACATTTTTTTTCAGAAAAAAATAGTTTTCACAATAAATTAGTAAAAATTAAATTCGGGAAAAAAGTTTTTTTTCACAAATTTGTAATAAGAAAATTTCTGAAAGTATTTTTTTCACAATAAATTAGTAAAAAAAAAAATCTGAAAAAAAGTTTTTTTCACAATAAATTAGTAATTTTTTTTCTGAAAAAAAAGTTATTTTCACAATAAATTAGTAATAAATTGTTTTCTGAAAAAAGTTTTTTACACAATAAATTAGTAATACCTTTTGTGAAAAAAGTTTTTTTCACGATAAATTAGTAAAAAAAAAAATTCAGAAAAAGTTTATTCCACAATAAATTAGTATTACATTTTTTTCTGAAAAAAAAGTTTTTTCACAATAAATTAGTAATAAATGTTTTTTCTGGAAAAAAAAGTTTTTTTCCCAATAAATTAGTAACACATTCTTTTTCTGAAAAAAGTTTTTTCACAATAAATTAGTAATAAATTGTTTTCTGAAAAAAGTTTTTTACACAATAAATTAGTAATACATTTTCTGCAAAAAGTTTTTTTCACAATAAATTAGTAAAAAAAAATATTTCAGAAAGTTTTTTTCACAATAAATTAGTATTAAATTTTTTTCTGAAAAAAAAGTTTTTTCACAATAAATTAGTAAAAAGAAAATTCTGAAAAAAAGTTTTTTTCACAATAAATTAGTAATAAATGTTTTTTCTGGAAAAAAAAAGTTTTTTCACAATAAATTAGTAATACATTTTTTTCTGAAAAAAAGTCTTTTTCACAATAAATTAGTAATACATTCTTTTTCTGAAAAAAAAGTTTTTTTCACAATAAATTAGTAATGTTTTGTCTGAAAAAAAAGTATTTCTCACAATAAATTAGTAATACATTTTTTCTGAAAAAAAAGTATTTTTCAGAATAAATGAGACTTGAATGTTGTAAAAGTGCAGTTGAAAGAAATAATATTCCATCAAACTCATAGATTGTAAACAATCAGCGCTTTGAGAGAATGAACCCAACAATGGAAGCGGTGGCCCGTCTCTCATTCTTTTGTCCACCGAGGCTGCTTCGCCTCGGCAGGAAGTGAAACTGAAAGTTAACCTGACGTGGTTTTGCCCTTCAGAGGTCGGTGGACCTCCAGGAGCGGCAGAAGCAGCAGATGGCCCGTGGTCTCCCCAAGCAGAAGCCCATCAGCGGGGTCAAGCAGGTCCTGGTGGTGGCTTCGGGCAAAGGGGGCGTGGGCAAGTCCACCACAGCAGGTAGGTCGCCGCCCCCTAGTTGTCAGCCGCTGTGGGCTCCTAACCTGCTCCATTGTTGTCGGGTGTGCTGTCGGCTGTATGGCTGTGGGCTCCTAACCTGCTCCATTGTTCCTGTGCAGTCAACCTGGCGCTGGCCCTGATGGCCAATGATCCGGTAAGACCCCCTTGGTACCAGGTACCGGGTACCGCCTTCTCCTTTTTCACTGCGCCTTCCTGCCAGGCCAAGACCGTGGGTCTGCTGGACGCTGACGTGTACGGACCCTCCATACCCAAACTCATGCACCTGAAGGGGAACCCGGAGCTCACCAGCAGTGAGTACACTCAAACTACTACATACTTACTACTTGTCTACTACATGGGTACTACATGACGTGTACGGACCCTCCATACCCAAACTCATGCACCTGAAGGGGAACCCGGAGCTCACCAGCAGTGAGTACACTCAAACAACTACACATGTACTATATGGGTACTATATGGGTACTACATGACGTGTACGGACCCTCCATACCCAAACTCATGCACCTGAAGGGCAACCCAGGGCTAACCTGCAGTGAGTACACTCAAACTACTACATGGGTACTACATAGGTACTACGTGAAGTGTACGGCCCCTCCATCCCCAAACTGCGCATTTAACTGCACTTACCTTGCACTTTTAACCTGTGCACTTAATCGGTGTACCTAATTGCACTTAAATTGTGCACGTAGTAAGGGCACTTTTTTGCACACTCAACTTGTGCACTTAAAGTATGCACTTAATCGAATTGCACATTCAAAAAGTGCACTTATTTTGCGCACTTGACATGTACATCTAATGTGTGTACTTTAGTGCACTTATTAGTAAGTGCACTTCATTATTACACTCAACAAGTGCACATGCTGTGTACTTAATTACACCTCAATTATGCATGAATGAAGTGCACACATGTTGCACACTTAACACAAGCAGTTCATTCTTGACCAAAGGTGCACTTAAATTGTGCACTTTCTGCGCTTAGTTTGTGCACTTAACTTGTACATTCAATGTGTGCGTTTAACTGCACTTACCTTGCACTTGTAACCCGTGCACTTAATCGTTGTACTTAATTGCACTTAAATTGTGCATGTAGTAAGGGCACTTTTTTTGCACACTTGTGTGTAGTATGTACTTAATTGCATTTCACATTCAATAAGTGCACTTATTTTGCGCACTTAGCATGTACATCTAACGTGTGTATGTTGGTGCACGTTGTAAGTGCACTTAACGTGTGCACTTAAAGTATGTACAAGTTAAGTGTACAAAAAGTGCTCTCTCTATGTGCACAATTTAGGTGCACTTAAGTACACCAATGAAGTGCTCTTAAAGTATGTACTTAGTTACATTTTAATTGTACATTCAATACTTAATTGGTGCACTTAAGTGCACCTAAATTGTGCACATAGTAAGGGCACTTTTTTTGCACAATTAACTTGTGCACTTAAAGTATGTACAAGTTAAGTGTACAAAAGTGTTCTCACTATATGCACAATTTAGGTGCACTTAAGTACACCAATTAAGTGCACTTAATGTATGTACTTAGTTACATGTAATTGTACATGTAATACGTTCACTTAATTGGTGTACTTAAGTGCACTTAAATTGGGCACGTATTAAGGGCACATTTTTGCACACTTAACTTGTGCACGTATTAAGGGCACATTTTTGCACACTTACCTTGCACTTGTAACCTGTGCACTTAATCGTTGTACTTAATTGCACTTAAATTGTGCACCTAGTAAGGGCACTTTTTTTGCACACTTGTGTGTAGTATGTACTTAATTGCATTTCACATTCAATAAGTGCACTCATTTTGCGCACTTAGCATGTACATCTAGCGTGTGTACTTTGGTGCACGTCGTAAGTGCACTTAACTTGTGCACCTAAAGTATGTACAAGTTAAGTGTACAAAAAGTGCTCTCTCTATGTGCACAATTTAGGTGCACTTAAGTACACCAATGAAGTGCTCTTAAAGTATGTACTTGGTTACATTTTAATTGTACATTCAATACTTAATTGGTGCACTTAAGTCCACCTAAATTGTGCACGTAGTAAGGGCCCTTTTTTTGCACAATTAACTTGTGCACTTAAAGTATGTACAAGTTAAGTGTACAAAAAAGTGCTCTCACTATATGCACAATTTAGGTGCACTTAAGTACACCAGTTAAGTGCACTTAATGTATGTACTTAGTTACATGTAATTGTACATGTAATAAGTTCACTTAATTGGTGTACTTAAGTGCACTTAAATTGTGCACGTATTAAGGGCACATTTTTGCACACTTAACTTGTGCACGTATTAAGGGCATATTTTTGCACACTTACCTTGCACTTGTAACCCGTGCACTTAATCGTTGTACTTAATTGCATTTAAATTGTGCACGTAGTAAGGGCCCTTTTTTTGCACACTTGTGTGTAGTATGTACTTAATTGAATTTCACATTCAATAAGTGCACTTATTTTGCGCACTTAGCATGTACATCTAACGTGTGTACTTTGGTGCACGTCGTAAGTGCACTTAACTTGTACACCTAAAGTATGTACAACATAAGTGTACAAAAAGTGCTCTCTATGTGCACAATTTAGGTGCACTTAAGTACACCAATTAAGTGCTCTTAAAGTGTACTTAGTTACATTTTAATTGTACATTCAATACTTAATTGGTGCACTTAAGTGCACCTAAATTGTGCACATAGTGAGGGCACTTTTTTTGCGCAATTAACTTGTGCACTTAAAGTATGTACAAGTTAAGTGTACAAAAAAGTGTTCTCACTATATGCACAATTTAGGTGCACTTAAGTACACCAATTAAGTGCACTTAATGTATGTACTTAGTTACATGTAATTGTACATGTAATAAGTTCACTTAATTGGTGTACTTAAGTGCACTTAAATTTGGCACGTATTAAGGGCACATTTTTGCACACTTAACTTGTGCACGTATTAAGGGCACATTTTTGCACACTTAACTTGTGCTCTTAGCATGTACATCTAACGTGTGTACTTTGGTGCACGTCGTAAGTGCACTTAACTTGTGCACTTAACTTGTGCACCTAAACATAAGTGTACAAAAAGTGCTCTCTCTATGTGCACAATTTAGGTGCACTTAAGTACACAAATTAAGTGCTCTTAAAGTATGTACTTAGTTACATTTTAATTGTACATTCAATACTTAATTGGTGCACTTAAGTGCACCTAAATTGTGCACGTAGTAAGGGCACTTTTTTTGCGCAATTAACTTGTGCACTTAAAGTATGTACAAGTTAAGTGTACAAAAAAGTGCTCTCACTATATGCACAATTTAGGTGCACTTAAGTACACCAATTAAAAGCACTTAATGTATGTACTTAGTTACATGTAATTGTACATGTAGTAAGTTCACTTAATTGGTGTACTTAAGTGCACTTAAATTGGGCACGTATTAAGGGCACATTTTTGCACACTTAACTTGTGCTCTTAGCATGTACATCTAACGTGTGTACTTTGGTGCACGTCGTAAGTGCACTTAACTTGTGCACCTAAAGTATGTACAACATAAGTGTACAAAAAGTGCTCTCTCTATGTGCACAATTTAGGTGCACTTAAGTACACCAATTAAGTGCTCTTAAAGTATGTACTTAGTTACATTTTAATTGTACATTCAATACTTAATTGGTGCACTTAAGTGCACCTAAATTGTGCACGTAGTAAGGGCCCTTTTTTTGCACAGTTAACTTGTGCACTTAAAGTATGTACAAGTTAAGTGTACAAAAAAGTGCTCTCACTATATGCACAATTTAGGTGCACTTAAGTACACCAATTAAGTGCACTTAATGTATGTACTTAGTTACATGTAATTGTACATGTAATAAGTTCACTTAATTGGTGTACTTAAGTGCACTTAAATTTGGCACGTATTAAGGGCACATTTTTGCACCCTTAACTTGTGCACGTATTAAGGGCACATTTTTGCACACTTAACTTGTGCTCTTAGCATGTACATCTAACGTGTGTACTTTGGTGCACGTCGTAAGTGCACTTACTTGTGCTGTTACCTTGTCGTGGTGGGGAATTTAGCGTGTCTCTGTGACCCGGATAGCTATACCGACGGGGGCTCTGCCCCCCAGCAGGTTCAACCAGGTATTGTCGGCCAACAACCCCACCCCGTAAAAAGACACTACCGTTACGGAAACCTCTAGGAACTATACTACTATGGACCTCTCAGTAGACTCAAGCCAACCTATTGGCAGTATGACCGCCCCTGGTGAAAGCCTTCAACAGGAAGTCAGGAGCGCGATAGGTAGCCTACTGGGACCCAAAACTACAATCCGCCTGGGTGCATGGAATGTCCACACCATGTTGGACACACCCAAAAGAGCTCAGGTCAAGATGCAGGTTGGACATCCTGGGAATAAGTGAATGCCGATGGACCAGCTCTGGACGCCGGGTGATGAGCGACGGCACAGTTATCCCTGCACTCTGGGAACTCCGTGGCCCTCATAGTCTCAAAGGAGAAGGTCAACACCTTGCTGGACTGAGAACCCCTCGGCCACAGGCTGATCAGAGCCCGCTTCAACTCCATGCACTGCAAGCTCACCATCATTCAGTGCTATGCACCAACCAATGAAGAACACGAGGAGGAAAAAGACCAGTGGTATGAGCAGACCGTCTCTAAAGTCCCCCAGCATGACATGCTAGTCATCATGGGTGGCATCAACGCCAAGGTGGGAGCTGATAACACAGACTGTGAGAGAGCTATGGGGAAGCACGGGCGCGGTGTGATGAACGACAATGGCGAGCGTCTTGTTGACTTCTGCATGACCAACAACTACGTCATCGGTGGTGCCATCTTTCCGCACAAAACAATCCATAAACTCACATGGAAGTCACCTGACGGTTCCACCACCAACCAGATTGATCACATCTTGATCAATGGAAAGTGGCGCAGGTCTCTCCAAGACGTTCGAGTTTATCGTGGAGCCGATGTCAACATTACCTTCTAACAGCCATCATCGAGCTGAAACTAAGGAAAGTCAACGTATGAAACATCTTGATGTAGCCAAACTAAGATGGCTCAAGACCAACAAAGAGTTCTGCCTGGAACTGAAGAACCGCTTCAGTGCTCTCGCCAAACCTGCGGACGAAGACTCAGACACCCAAGGCAAGTGTGAGAACATCAAAAAGTCTTACGTAGGGGCAGCCACCAAAGTCTTGGGCTATAGAAAGAGGGAACAAAGAATGGTTAACACCTGGCACCTGGCCAAGAACTGAAGAAAGAAAACAGCTGAAAGCCAAACTGCTTAGCACAAAAGCGCACAGGCTCCATGAGCAGGTCCAGAAAGCCTAGAAGGAAAAGGACAAAGAGGTAAAGAAGAGTGCAAGGAGTGACAAAGGGGCCTTTGTTGAGGATCTAGCAGAGAAAGCTGAGTGTGCAGCTGCACGGGGTGACTTGAGTACGATTTACAAGATCACAAAGCAAGACAGGCAAGTACACCAGCCAGCCGGCCCCTGTCTAAGATAAACAGGGCAACATCCTCACCACTGAGAGTGACCAGATCTTGAGATGGGTCGAGCATTTTTGTGAGGTACTCAACTGCCCGGAGCCAGATGATCCTGCCAACCCTTCACCAGCAGAAAGTCTCCTTGACATCGAGACCACCCCCGTAAGTAAGGAAGAGGTCAAACTTGCCATCAAAGCCTTGAAGAATGGGAAAGCCGCCGACATAGACTCTGTCTATGCAGAGATGCTGAACGCTGACCTTAACACCTCCGTCCGGCAATGTGCTTACTAAAGTCATCTGGGAGAAGGAAGTAACACCTCAAGACTGGGACAAGGGACTGATTGTCAAACACCCCAAGAAAGGAAACCTCCAAAACTGTGACAACTGGAGGGGGGTGACTTGAGTACGATTTACAAGATCACAAAGCAAGACAGGCAAGTACACCAGCCAGCCGGCCCCTGTCAAAGATAAACAGAGCAACATCCTCACCACTGAGAGTGACCAGATCTTGAGATGGGTCGAGCATTTCCGTGAGATACTCAACTGCCCGGAGCTAGATGATCCTGCCAACCCTTCACCAGCAGAAAGTCTCCTTGACATCGAGACCACCCCCCCAAGTAAGGAAGAGGTCAAACTTGCCATCAAAGCCTTGAAGAATGGGAAAGCCGCCGGCATAGACTCTGTCTATGCAGAGATGCTGAACGCTGACCTTAACACCTCCGTCCGGCAATGTGCTTACTAAAGACATCTGGGAGAAGGAAGTAACACCTCAAGACTGGGACAAGGGACTGATTGTCAAACACCCCAAGAAAGGAAACCTCCAAAACTGTGACAACTGGCGGGTCATCACGCTGCTATCAGTACCATCTAAGGTCTTCTGCAGGATTTTACTCGGCAGAATGGATTCCACTATTGATCAGAAGCTCCGGCAGGAACAAGCAGGGTTCAGGAGAGGAAGGGGCTGCATAGACCAGATCTTTGCTCTGAGGAACATTGTCGAGCAGTGTGTAGAATGGAACACTCCTCTGCACATCAACTTCATCGACTTTCGCAAAGCCTTTGACCGCCTCCATCGTGACACCCTATGGAAGATTGTTGGGGTCTATGGAGTTCCTCCAAAACTGCTCACTCTCAGAGGGATGTTCTACCGTCACTTTGAATGCAGCGTCATCGTTAATGGTGAGCCATCTACACGGTTCACTGTGGAGTCTGGTGTGCGGCAAGGGTGTACTATTTCCCCCATTCTCTTCCTGGTTGCCATAGACCTGGTCATGCGGAGTACAACTGACAGACCCAGGGGTGTCCAGTGGACTTTGGTCTCCCAACTTCCTGATTGCCATAGACCGGGTCATGCGGAGTACAACTGACAGACCCAGGGGTGTCCAGTGGACTTTGGTCTCCCAACTTCCTGATTGCCATAGACCGGGTCATGCGGAATACAACTGACAGACCCAGGGGTGTCCAGTGGACTTTGGTCTCCCAACTTGAAGATCTAGATTTTGCTGATGGTCTTGCTGTCCTTGCACCAAAGTACATCCATCTGCAGGAGAAAACTGACAGACTGAACACATTCGCCCCCACTTTTTTGCACACTTAACTTGTGCACTTAAAGTATGTACTCAATTGAATTGCACATTCAACAAGTGCACTTACTTTGCACACTTAGCATGTACATCTAACGTCATAAATGCACTTAACTTGTGAACGTAACAGCTGTCCTGAAGTGCATGCACTTAATGTTTGTACTTAAGTGCACTTAACGCGTGCTTCTCTGGTGTGGTGGCAGGCAATCGGATGCTGCCGCTGACCAACTACGGAGTCCCCTGGTGAGTGGTGTGCCAGCGACACCTGGCTGCTGGTGACGGAGGCTAACGTGTCCTCCTCAGCATGTCCATGGGCTTCCTGGTGGAGGACGGGGCCCCCATCGTGTGGCGGGGCCTCATGGTGATGTCGGCCATGGATCGGCTCCTCAGACAGGTGGAGTGGGGCTCGCTGGACTACCTGGTCATCGACATGCCGCCTGGGACGGGCGACGTCCAGCTGTCCATCTCCCAGAACGTGCCGGTAGCAGGTGAGCCGGGGACTTTTGGGGCGGGGGGCGGGGCCTCGTGACTGTCCAGGTGTCCCCGTGTGCAGGTGCGGTCATCGTGTCCACACCGCAGGACATCGCCCTGCTGGACGCTCGCAGAGGAGCCGAGATGTTCAAGAAGGTCCACGTCCCGGTAGAAGAAGCTTTTTTTGGCCGCCTTCTTGTGGTCTAAGGTTCTGCGCCTGGGTCTTTCTTGTGGTTCTAAGGTTCTGCGCCTGGGTCTTTCTTGTGGTTCTAAGGTTCTGGGCCTGGTGCAGAACATGAGCGTCTTCACGTGTCCCAAGTGTGACCATCAGACTCACATCTTTGGAGCCGACGGCGCTCGGCAGCTAGCCGACACGCTGGGAGTCCAACTCTTAGGTGAAGTCATATTTATATAGCACTTTTCTCTAGTCACTCAAACTCTTAGGTGAAGTGATATTTATATAGCACTTTTCTCTAGTCACTCCAACTCTTAGGTGAAGTCATATTTATATAGCACTTTTCTCTAGTCACTCCAACTCTTAGGTGAAGTGATATTTATATAGCACTTTTCTCTAGTCACTCAACCTCTTAGGTGAAGTGATATTTATATAGCACTTTTCTCTAGTCACTCAAACTCTTAGGTGAAGGGATATTTATATAGCACTTTTCTCTAGTCACTCAAACTCTTAGGTGACCACCTTTCAACTTGTCTACTTCACCCTTGTGCACTCAAAGTGTGCACTCAGCTGCACTTTAATTGCACACCGAGTAAGCACACTTAACCTCGGCACTTAACATGTACACTGTGTGTTTTTAAGTGCACTTTTTTTTAGGTAAGTGCAGTTGACATGTGCACTCATTTTTTGCACAGAACAAGTACACTTATTGTGTGTATCTAAGTGCACTTTCATAGACACCAGTGTGCACTTAGCTGCACTTTAATTGTACACAGAGTAAGCGAACTTAACATGTACACTGTGTCTTTAAGTACACTTTTTTTTAGGTAAGTGCAGTTGACATGTGCACTCATTTTGTGCACATAACAAGTACAATTACTGTGTGTAGCTAAGTGCACTTACATAGACAGGCGTTTTCTTTGCACCCGTGTGCACTTAGCCGCACTTTAATTGTACACCGAGTAAGCGCACTTAACATGTACACTGTGTTTTTAAGTGCACTTTTTCAGGTATGTGCACTTGACATGTGCACTCATTTTGTGCACGGAACAAGTACACTTACTGTGTGTAGCTAAGTGCACTTTTATAGACATGCACTTTCTTTGCACCCGTGTGCACTTTGCTGCACTTTAATTGTACACCGTGTAAGCACACTTAACCTCTGCACTTAACATGTACACTGTGTTTTTAAGTGCACTTTTTTAAGGTAAGTGCAGTTGTCATGTGCACTCATTTGGTGCACGGAACAAGTACACTTACTGTGTGTAGCTAAGTGCACTTTCATAGACACGCTTTCTTTGCACCCGTGTGCACTCAGCTGCACTTTAATTATACACAGAGTAAGCGCACTTAATCTCTACACTTAACATGTACACTGTGTTTTTAAGTGCTTTTTTTAGGTAAGTGCACTTGACATGTGCACGGAACAAGTACACTTACTGTGTGTAGCTAAGTGCACTTTAACAGACACGCACTTTCTCTGCACACGTGTGCACTTAGCTACACTTTAATTGTACACTGAGTCAGCGCACTAGACATGTACACTGACTGTTTTTAAGTGCCCTTAATTTTGAGGTTAGTGCACTTAGTATGTGCACTTGACATGTGCACCCACTGTGTGTACTTTGGTGCACTCATTTTGTGCACGGAGCAAGTACGCTTACTGTGTGTAGCTGAGTGCACTTGAATTGTGCTCAAATGAAAATGTTTTCTGACAAACTAATGTTGGTATTTCCGAGGTCTCAGGCGACATTCCACTTCATATGAACATCCGGGAGACGTCAGACCGAGGACAGCCGGTGGTGGTCTCGTCCCCCAGCAGCCCCGAGGTCCTCCCCGACTCTGCCAGGTGGGGGCGTGCGTGCGTGCTAATGCGTGCGTGTGTTCCGCAGGCGGCGGCGTACCGGAAGGTGGCGGCTGCTGTGGTCCAAAGACTGGAGGAGTTGCACACCTGACAGGACCAGACCACGTTGGGAGAGGGTGCAGTTATTTAGGCGACCAGCAGAGGGAGCCAGTGGCTTTACACATATCAGTGTTGTCCCCATACCAATATTTTGGTACCGGTACCAAAAGGTTTTTGGTACTTTTCTAAGTATTCTATTTGTGATGTCTTTTATTTCATTAAATTGAAAAATGTGATTGTCCAACTATTTTGTCCAAAGTGGCGTCATAAATAAATGTACAAATATTCATTTTATCACTTCAAACAATTATACACCTATTTAATAATACCACCTTAACATGTGACAACCAAACAATTATACACCTATTTAATAATACCACCTTAACATTTGACAACCCAACAATTATACACCTATTTAATAATACCACCTTAACATGTGACAACCAAACATTATACACCTATTTAATAATACCACCTTAACATGTGACAACAAACAATTATTCACCTATTTAATAATACCACCTTAACATCTGACAACCAAACAATTATACATCTATTTAATAATACCACCTTAACATTTGACAACCAAACAATTATACACCTATTTAATAATACCACCTTAACATTTGACAACCAAACAATTACACACCTATTTAATAATACCACCTTAACATCTGACAACCAAACAATTATACACCTATTTAATAATACCACCTTAACATCTGACAACCAAACAATTATACATCTATTTAATAATAACACCTTAACATTTGACAACCAAACAATTATACACCTATTTAATAATACCACCTTAACATTTGACAACAAAACAATTATACACCTATTTAATAATACCACCTTAACATGTGACAACCAAACAATTATACACCTATTTAATAATACCACCTTAACACGTGACAACCAAACAATTACACACCTATTTAATAATACCACCTTAACATTTGACAACCAAACAATTATACACCTATTTAATAATACCACCTTAACATTTGACAACCAAACAATTATACACCTATTTAATAATACCACCTTAACATGTGACAACCAAACAATTACACACCTATTTAATAATACCACCTTAACATTTGACAACCAAACAATTATACACCTATTTAATAATACCACCTTAACATTTGACAACCAAACAATTATACACCTATTTAATAATACCACCTTAACATTTGACAACCAAACAATTATACACCTATTTAATAATACCACCTTAACACGTGACAACCAAACAATTATACACCTATTTAATAATACCACCTTAACATGTGACATCCAAACAATTATACACTTATTTAATAATACCACCTTAACATGTGACAACCAAACAATTATACATCTATTTAATAATACCACCTTAACATGTGACAACCAAACAATTATACACCTATTTAATAATACCACCTTAACATTTTACAACCAAACAATTATACACCTATTTAATAATACCACCTTAACATGTGACAACAAACAATTATACACCTATTTAATAATACCACCTTAACATGTGACAACCAAACAATTATACACCTATTTAATAATACCACCTTAACATTTGACAACCAAACAATTATACACCTATTTAATAATACCACCTTAACATGTGACAACCAAACAATTATACACCTATTTAATAATACCACCTTAACATTTGACAACCAAACAATTATAGATCTATTTAATAATACCACCTTAACATGTGACAACCAAACAATTATACACCTATTTAATAATACCACCTTAACATGTGACAACCAAACAATTATACACCTATTTAATAATACCACCTTAACATTTGACAACCAAACAATTATACATCTATTTAATAATACCACCTTAACATTTGACAACCAAACAATTATACACCTATTTAATAATACCACCTTAACATTTCACAACCAAACAATTATACATCTATTTAATAATACCACCTTAACATGTGACAACCAAACAATTATACATCTATTTAATAATACCACCTTAACATGTGACAACCAAACAATTATACATCTATTTAATAATACCACCTTAACATTTGACAACCAAACAATTATACATCTATTTAATAATACCACCTTAACATGTGACAACCAAACAATTATACACCTATTTAATAATACCACCTTAACATTTGACAACCAAACAATTATACACCTATTTAATAATACCACCTTAACATGTGACAACAAACAATTATACACCTATTTAATAATACCACCTTAACATGTGACAACCAAACAATTATACACCTATTTAATAATACCACCTTAACATTTGACAACCAAACAATTATACATCTATTTAATAATACCACCTTAACATGTGACAACAAACAATTATACACCTATTTAATAATACCACCTTAACATGTGACAACCAAACAATTATACATCTATTTAATAATACCACCTTAACATGTGACAACAAACAATTATACACCTATTTAATAATACCACCTTAACATGTGACAACCAAACAATTATACACCTATTTAATAATACCACCTTAACATGTGACAACCAAACAATTATACACCTATTTAATAATACCACCTTAACATGTGACAACAAACAATTATACACCTATTTAATAATACCACCTTAACATGTGACAACCAAACAATTATACACCTATTTAATAATACCACCTTAACATTTGACAACCAAACAATTTTACATCTATTTAATTATACCACCTTAACACGTGACAACCAAACAATTATACACCTATTTAATAATACCACCTTAACACGTGACAACCAAACAATTATACACCTATTTAATAATACCACCTTAACATTTGACAACCAAACAATTATACACCTATTTAATAATACCACCTTAACATTTGACAACCAAACAATTATACACCTATTTAATAATACCACCTTAACATGTGACAACCAAACAATTATACACCTATTTAATAATACCACCTTAACATTTGACAACCAAACAATTATACACCTATTTAATAATACCACCTTAACATGTGACAACCAAACAATTATACACCTATTTAATAATACCACCTTAACATGTGACAACCAAACATTATACACCTATTTAATAATACCACCTTAACATGTGACAACCAAACATTATACACCTATTTAATAATACCACTTTAACATGTGACAACCAAACAATTATACACCTATTTAATAATACCACCTTAACATGTGACAACCAAACATTATACACCTATTTAATAATACCACTTTAACATGTGACAACCAAACAATTATACACCTATTTAATAATACCACCTTAACACGTGACAACCAAACAATTATACACCTATTTAATAATACCACCTTAACACGTGACAACCAAACAATTATACACCTATTTAATAATACCACCTTAACATTTGACAACCAAACAATTATACACCTATTTAATAATACCACCTTAACATGTGACAACAAACAATTATACACCTATTTAATAATACCACCTTAACATGTGACAACCAAACAATTATACACCTATTTAATAATACCACCTTAACATGTGACAACCAAACAATTATACACCTATTTAATAATACCACCTTAACATTTGACAACCAAACAATTATACACCTATTTAATAATACCACCTTAACATGTGACAACCAAACAATTATACACCTATTTAATAATACCACCTTAACATGTGACAACCAAACATTATACACCTATTTAATAATACCACCTTAACATGTGACAACCAAACATTATACACCTATTTAATAATACCACTTTAACATGTGACAACCAAACAATTATACACCTATTTAATAATACCACCTTAACATGTGACAACCAAACAATTATACACCTATTTAATAATACCACCTTAACATGTGACAACCAAACAATTCCACACCTATTTAATAATACCACCTTAACATTTGACAACCAAACAATTATACATCTATTTAATAATACCACCTTAACACGTGACAACCAAACAATTATACACCTATTTAATAATACCACCTTAACACGTGACAACCAAACAATTATACACCTATTTAATAATACCACCTTAACATTTGACAACCAAACAATTATACACCTATTTAATAATACCACCTTAACATGTGACAACCAAACAATTATACACCTATTTAATAATACCACCTTAACATGTGACAACCAAACAATTATACACCTATTTAATAATACCACCTTAACATTTGACAACCAAACAATTATACATCTATTTAATAATACCACCTTAACACGTGACAACCAAACAATTATACACCTATTTAATAATACCACCTTAACATGTGACAACCAAACAATTATACACCTATTTAATAATACCACCTTAACATTTGACAACCAAACAATTATACATCTATTTAATAATACCACCTTAACACGTGACAACCAAACAATTATACACCTATTTAATAATACCACCTTAACACGTGACAACCAAACAATTATACACCTATTTAATAATACCACCTTAACATTTGACAACCAAACAATTATACACCTATTTAATAATACCACCTTAACATTTGACAACCAAACAATTATACACCTATTTAATAATACCACCTTAACATGTGACAACCAAACAATTATACACCTATTTAATAATACCACCTTAACATTTGACAACCAAACAATTATACACCTATTTAATAATACCACCTTAACATGTGACAACCAAACAATTATACACCTATTTAATAATACCACCTTAACATGTGACAACCAAACATTATACACCTATTTAATAATACCACCTTAACATGTGACAACCAAACATTATACACCTATTTAATAATACCACTTTAACATGTGACAACCAAACAATTATACACCTATTTAATAATACCACCTTAACATGTGACAACCAAACATTATACACCTATTTAATAATACCACCTTAACATGTGACAACCAAACAATTATACACCTATTTAATAATACCACCTTAACATTTGACAACCAAACAATTATACACCTATTTAATAATACCACCTTAACATGTGACAACCAAACAATTATACACCTATTTAATAATACCACCTTAACATGTGACAACCAAACAATTATACACCTATTTAATAATACCACCTTAACATTTGACAACCAAACAATTATACATCTATTTAATAATACCACCTTAACATGTGACAACCAAACATTATACACCTATTTAATAATACCACTTTAACATGTGACAACCAAACAATTATACACCTATTTAATAATACCACCTTAACATTTGACAACCAAACAATTATACATCTATTTAATAATACCACCTTAACACGTGACAACCAAACAATTATACACCTATTTAATAATACCACCTTAACACGTGACAACCAAACAATTATACACCTATTTAATAATACCACCTTAACATTTGACAACCAAACAATTATACACCTATTTAATAATACCACCTTAACATGTGACAACAAACAATTATACACCTATTTAATAATACCACCTTAACATGTGACAACCAAACAATTATACACCTATTTAATAATACCACCTTAACATGTGACAACCAAACAATTATACACCTATTTAATAATACCACCTTAACATTTGACAACCAAACAATTATACACCTATTTAATAATACCACCTTAACATGTGACAACCAAACAATTATACACCTATTTAATAATACCACCTTAACATGTGACAACCAAACATTATACACCTATTTAATAATACCACCTTAACATGTGACAACCAAACATTATACACCTATTTAATAATACCACTTTAACATGTGACAACCAAACAATTATACACCTATTTAATAATACCACCTTAACATGTGACAACCAAACAATTATACACCTATTTAATAATACCACCTTAACATTTGACAACCAAACAATTATACATCTATTTAATAATACCACCTTAACACGTGACAACCAAACAATTATACACCTATTTAATAATACCACCTTAACACGTGACAACCAAACAATTATACACCTATTTAATAATACCACCTTAACACGTGACAACCAAACAATTATACACCTATTTAATAATACCACCTTAACATTTGACAACCAAACAATTATACACCTATTTAATAATACCACCTTAACATGTGACAACCAAACAATTATACACCTATTTAATAATACCACCTTAACATGTGACAACCAAACATTATACACCTATTTAATAATACCACCTTAACATGTGACAACAAACAATTATACACCTATTTAATAATACCACCTTAACATGTGACAACCAAACAATTATACATCTATTTAATAATACCACCTTAACATGTGACAACAAACAATTATACACCTATTTAATAATACCACCTTAACATGTGACAACCAAACAATTAATACACCTATTTAATAATACCACCTTAACATTTGACAACCAAACAATTACACACCTATTTAATAATACCACCTTAACATCTGACAACCAAACAATTATACACCTATTTAATAATACCACCTTAACATTTGACAACCAAACAATTATACACCTATTTAATAATACCACCTTAACATGTGACAACCAAACAATTATACACCTATTTAATAATACCACCTTAACATTTGACAACCAAACAATTATACATCTATTTAATAATACCACCTTAACACGTGACAACCAAACAATTATACACCTATTTAATAATACCACCTTAACACGTGACAACCAAACAATTATACACCTATTTAATAATACCACCTTAACATTTGACAACCAAACAATTATACACCTATTTAATAATACCACCTTAACATTTGACAACCAAACAATTATACACCTATTTAATAATACCACCTTAACATGTGACAACCAAACAATTATACACCTATTTAATAATACCACCTTAACATTTGACAACCAAACAATTATACACCTATTTAATAATACCACCTTAACATGTGACAACCAAACAATTATACACCTATTTAATAATACCACCTTAACATGTGACAACCAAACATTATACACCTATTTAATAATACCACCTTAACATGTGACAACCAAACATTATACACCTATTTAATAATACCACTTTAACATGTGACAACCAAACAATTATACACCTATTTAATAATACCACCTTAACATGTGACAACCAAACATTATACACCTATTTAATAATACCACCTTAACATGTGACAACCAAACAATTATACACCTATTTAATAATACCACCTTAACATTTGACAACCAAACAATTATACACCTATTTAATAATACCACCTTAACATGTGACAACCAAACAATTATACACCTATTTAATAATACCACCTTAACATGTGACAACCAAACAATTATACACCTATTTAATAATACCACCTTAACATTTGACAACCAAACAATTATACATCTATTTAATAATACCACCTTAACATGTGACAACCAAACATTATACACCTATTTAATAATACCACTTTAACATGTGACAACCAAACAATTATACACCTATTTAATAATACCACCTTAACATTTGACAACCAAACAATTATACATCTATTTAATAATACCACCTTAACACGTGACAACCAAACAATTATACACCTATTTAATAATACCACCTTAACACGTGACAACCAAACAATTATACACCTATTTAATAATACCACCTTAACATTTGACAACCAAACAATTATACACCTATTTAATAATACCACCTTAACATGTGACAACAAACAATTATACACCTATTTAATAATACCACCTTAACATGTGACAACCAAACAATTATACACCTATTTAATAATACCACCTTAACATGTGACAACCAAACAATTATACACCTATTTAATAATACCACCTTAACATTTGACAACCAAACAATTATACACCTATTTAATAATACCACCTTAACATGTGACAACCAAACAATTATACACCTATTTAATAATACCACCTTAACATGTGACAACCAAACATTATACACCTATTTAATAATACCACCTTAACATGTGACAACCAAACATTATACACCTATTTAATAATACCACTTTAACATGTGACAACCAAACAATTATACACCTATTTAATAATACCACCTTAACATGTGACAACCAAACAATTATACACCTATTTAATAATACCACCTTAACATTTGACAACCAAACAATTATACATCTATTTAATAATACCACCTTAACACGTGACAACCAAACAATTATACACCTATTTAATAATACCACCTTAACACGTGACAACCAAACAATTATACACCTATTTAATAATACCACCTTAACACGTGACAACCAAACAATTATACACCTATTTAATAATACCACCTTAACATTTGACAACCAAACAATTATACACCTATTTAATAATACCACCTTAACATGTGACAACAAACAATTATACACCTATTTAATAATACCACCTTAACATGTGACAACCAAACATTATACACCTATTTAATAATACCACCTTAACATGTGACAACAAACAATTATACACCTATTTAATAATACCACCTTAACATGTGACAACCAAACAATTATACATCTATTTAATAATACCACCTTAACATGTGACAACAAACAATTATACACCTATTTAATAATACCACCTTAACATGTGACAACCAAACAATTAATACACCTATTTAATAATACCACCTTAACATTTGACAACCAAACAATTACACACCTATTTAATAATACCACCTTAACATCTGACAACCAAACAATTATACACCTATTTAATAATACCACCTTAACATTTGACAACCAAACAATTATACACCTATTTAATAATACCACCTTAACATGTGACAACCAAACAATTATACACCTATTTAATAATACCACCTTAACATTTGACAACCAAACAATTATACATCTATTTAATAATACCACCTTAACACGTGACAACCAAACAATTATACACCTATTTAATAATACCACCTTAACACGTGACAACCAAACAATTATACACCTATTTAATAATACCACCTTAACATTTGACAACCAAACAATTATACACCTATTTAATAATACCACCTTAACATTTGACAACCAAACAATTATACACCTATTTAATAATACCACCTTAACATGTGACAACCAAACAATTATACACCTATTTAATAATACCACCTTAACATTTGACAACCAAACAATTATACACCTATTTAATAATACCACCTTAACATGTGACAACCAAACAATTATACACCTATTTAATAATACCACCTTAACATGTGACAACCAAACATTATACACCTATTTAATAATACCACCTTAACATGTGACAACCAAACATTATACACCTATTTAATAATACCACTTTAACATGTGACAACCAAACAATTATACACCTATTTAATAATACCACCTTAACATGTGACAACCAAACATTATACACCTATTTAATAATACCGCCTTAACATGTGACAACCAAACAATTATACACCTATTTAATAATACCACCTTAACATTTGACAACCAAACAATTATACACCTATTTAATAATACCACCTTAACATGTGACAACCAAACAATTATACACCTATTTAATAATACCACCTTAACATGTGACAACCAAACAATTATACACCTATTTAATAATACCACCTTAACATTTGACAACCAAACAATTATACATCTATTTAATAATACCACCTTAACATGTGACAACCAAACATTATACACCTATTTAATAATACCACTTTAACATGTGACAACCAAACAATTATACACCTATTTAATAATACCACCTTAACATTTGACAACCAAACAATTATACATCTATTTAATAATACCACCTTAACACGTGACAACCAAACAATTATACACCTATTTAATAATACCACCTTAACACGTGACAACCAAACAATTATACACCTATTTAATAATACCACCTTAACATTTGACAACCAAACAATTATACACCTATTTAATAATACCACCTTAACATGTGACAACAAACAATTATACACCTATTTAATAATACCACCTTAACATGTGACAACCAAACAATTATACACCTATTTAATAATACCACCTTAACATGTGACAACCAAACAATTATACACCTATTTAATAATACCACCTTAACATTGACAACCAAACAATTATACACCTATTTAATAATACCACCTTAACATGTGACAACCAAACAATTATACACCTATTTAATAATACCACCTTAACATGTGACAACCAAACATTATACACCTATTTAATAATACCACCTTAACAATGTGACAACCAAACATTATACACCTATTTAATAATACCACCTTTAACATGTGACAACCAAACAATTATACACCTATTTAATAATACCACCTTAACATGTGACAACCAAACAATTATACACCTATTTAATAATACCACCTTAACATTTGACAACCAAACAATTATACATCTATTTAATAATACCACCTTAACACGTGACAACCAAACAATTATACACCTATTTAATAATACCACCTTAACACGTGACAACCAAACAATTATACACCTATTTAATAATACCACCTTAACACGTGACAACCAAACAATTATACACCTATTTAATAATACCACCTTAACATTTGACAACCAAACAATTATACACCTATTTAATAATACCACCTTAACATGTGACAACAAACAATTATACACCTATTTAATAATACCACCTTAACATGTGACAACCAAACATTTATACACCTATTTAATAATACCACCTTAACATGTGACAACAAACAATTATACACCTATTTAATAATACCACCTTAACATGTGACAACCAAACAATTATACATCTATTTAATAATACCACCTTAACATGTGACAACCAAACAATTATACACCTATTTAATAATACCACCTTAACATGTGACAACCAAACAATTAATACACCTATTTAATAATACCACCTTAACATTTGACAACCAAACAATTACACACCTATTTAATAATACCACCTTAACATCTGACAACCAAACAATTATACACCTATTTAATAATACCACCCTTAACATTTGACAACCAAACAATTATACACCTATTTAATAATACCACCCTTAACATGTGACAACCAAACAATTATACACCTATTTAATAATTACCACCTTAACATTTGACAACCAAACAATTATACATCTATTTAATAATACCACCTTAACACGTGACAACCAAACAATTATACACCTATTTAATAATACCACCTTAACACGTGACAACCAAACAATTATACACCTATTTAATAATATTAACATTTGACAACCAAACAATTATACACCTATTTAATAATACCACCTTAACATTTGACAACCAAACAATTATACACCTATTTAATAATACCACCTTAACATGTGACAACCAAACAATTATACACCTATTTAATAATACCACCTTAACATTTGACAACCAAACAATTATACACCTATTTAATAATACCACCTTAACATGTGACAACCAAACAATTATACACCTATTTAATAATACCACCTTAACATGTGACAACCAAACATTATACACCTATTTAATAATACCACCTTAACATGTGACAACCAAACATTATACACCTATTTAATAATACCACTTTAACATGTGACAACCAAACAATTATACACCTATTTAATAATACCACCTTAACATGTGACAACCAAACATTATACACCTATTTAATAATACCACCTTAACATGTGACAACCAAACAATTATACACCTATTTAATAATACCACCTTAACATTTGACAACCAAACAATTATACACCTATTTAATAATACCACCTTAACATGTGACAACCAAACAATTATACACCTATTTAATAATACCACCTTAACATGTGACAACCAAACAATTATACACCTATTTAATAATACCACCTTAACATTTGACAACCAAACAATTATACATCTATTTAATAATACCACCTTAACATGTGACAACCAAACATTATACACCTATTTAATAATACCACTTTAACATGTGACAACCAAACAATTATACACCTATTTAATAATACCACCTTAACATTTGACAACCAAACAATTATACATCTATTTAATAATACCACCTTAACACGTGACAACCAAACAATTATACACCTATTTAATAATACCACCTTAACACGTGACAACCAAACAATTATACACCTATTTAATAATACCACCTTAACATTTGACAACCAAACAATTATACACCTATTTAATAATACCACCTTAACATGTGACAACAAACAATTATACACCTATTTAATAATACCACCTTAACATGTGACAACCAAACAATTATACACCTATTTAATAATACCACCTTAACATGTGACAACCAAACAATTATACACCTATTTAATAATACCACCTTAACATTTGACAACCAAACAATTATACACCTATTTAATAATACCACCTTAACATGTGACAACCAAACATTATACACCTATTTAATAATACCACCTTAACATGTGACAACCAAACATTATACACCTATTTAATAATACCACTTTAACATGTGACAACCAAACAATTATACACCTATTTAATAATACCACCTTAACATGTGACAACCAAACAATTATACACCTATTTAATAATACCACCTTAACATTTGACAACCAAACAATTATACATCTATTTAATAATACCACCTTAACACGTGACAACCAAACAATTATACACCTATTTAATAATACCACCTTAACACGTGACAACCAAACAATTATACACCTATTTAATAATACCACCTTAACACGTGACAACCAAACAATTATACACCTATTTAATAATACCACCTTAACATTTGACAACCAAACAATTATACACCTATTTAATAATACCACCTTAACATGTGACAACAAACAATTATACACCTATTTAATAATACCACCTTAACATGTGACAACCAAACATTATACACCTATTTAATAATACCACCTTAACATGTGACAACAAACAATTATACACCTATTTAATAATACCACCTTAACATGTGACAACCAAACAATTATACATCTATTTAATAATACCACCTTAACATGTGACAACAAACAATTATACACCTATTTAATAATACCACCTTAACATGTGACAACCAAACAATTAATACACCTATTTAATAATACCACCTTAACATTTGACAACCAAACAATTACACACCTATTTAATAATACCACCTTAACATCTGACAACCAAACAATTATACACCTATTTAATAATACCACCTTAACATTTGACAACCAAACAATTATACATCTATTTAATAATACCACCTTAACACGTGACAACCAAACAATTATACACCTATTTAATAATACCACCTTAACACGTGACAACCAAACAATTATACACCTATTTAATAATACCACCTTAACATTTGACAACCAAACAATTATACACCTATTTAATAATACCACCTTAACATGTGACAACAAACAATTATACACCTATTTAATAATACCACCTTAACATGTGACAACCAAACATTATACACCTATTTAATAATACCACCTTAACATGTGACAACAAACAATTATACACCTATTTAATAATACCACCTTAACATGTGACAACCAAACAATTATACATCTATTTAATAATACCACCTTAACATGTGACAACCAAACAATTAATACACCTATTTAATAATACCACCTTAACATGTGACAACCAAACAATTATACACCTATTTAACAATACCACCTTAACATTTGACAACCAAACAATTACACACCTATTTAATAATACCACCTTAACATCTGACAACCAAACAATTATACACCTATTTAATAATACCACCTTAACATTTGACAACCAAACAATTATACATCTATTTAATAATACCACCTTAACACGTGACAACCAAACAATTATACACCTATTTAATAATACCACCTTAACACGTGACAACCAAACAATTATACACCTATTTAATAATACCACCTTAACATTTGACAACCAAACAATTATACACCTATTTAATAATACCACCTTAACATGTGACAACAAACAATTATACACCTATTTAATAATACCACCTTAACATGTGACAACCAAACAATTATACACCTATTTAATAATACCACCTTAACATTTGAAAAACCAAACAATTATACACCTATTTAACAATACCACCTTAACATTTGACAACCAAACAATTATACACCTATTTAATAATACCACCTTAACATTTGACAACCAAACAATTACACACCTATTTAATAATACCACCTTAACATTTGACAACCAAACAATTATACATCTATTTAATAATACCACCTTAACATTTGACAACCAAACAATTATACACATATTTAATAATACCACCTTAACATTTGACAACCAAACAATTATACATCTATTTAATAATACCACCTTAACATGTGACAACCAAACAATTATACACCTATTTAATAATACCACCTTAACATTTGACAACCAAACAATTATACATCTATTTAATAATACCACCTTAACATTTGACAACCAAACAATTATACATCTATTTAATAATACCACCTTAACATTTGACAACCAAACAATTATACATCTATTTCATAATACCACCTTAACATGTGACAACCAAACAATTATACACCTATTTAATAATACCACCTTAACATGTGACAACCAAACAATTATACACCTATTTAATAATACCACCTTAACATTTGACAACCAAACAATTATACACCTATTTAATAATACCACCTTAACATTTGACAACCAAACAATTATACACCTATTTAATAATACCACCTTAACATTTGACAACCAAACAATTATACACCTATTTAATAATACCACCTTAACATTTGACAACCAAACAATTATACACCTATTTAATAATACCACCTTAACATTTGACAACCAAACAATTATACACCTATTTAATAATACCACCTTAACATTTGACAACCAAACAATTATACACCTATTTAATAATACCACCTTAACATGTGACAACCAAACAATTATACACCTATTTAATAATACCACCTTAACATTTGACAACCAAACAATTATACACCTATTTAATAATACCACCTTAACATTTGACAACCAAACAATTATACACCTATTTAATAATACCACCTTAACATTTGACAACCAAACATTATACACCTATTTAATAATACCACCTTAACATGTGACAACCAAACAATTATACACCTATTTAATAATACCACCTTAACATGTGACAACAAACAATTATACACCTATTTAATAATACCACCTTAACATTTGACAACCAAACAATTATACACCTATTTAATAATACCACCTTAACATTTGACAACCAAACAATTATACACTTATTTAATAATACCACCTTAACATTTGACAACCAAACAATTATACATCTATTTAATAATACCACCTTAACATGTGACAACAAACAATTATACACCTATTTAATAATACCACCTTAACATTTGACAACCAAACAATTATACACCTATTTAATAATACCACCTTAACATTTGACAACCAAACAATTATACACCTATTTAATAATACCACCTTAACATTTGACAACCAAACAATTATACACCTATTTAATAATACCACCTTAACATTTGACAACCAAACAATTATACACCTATTTAATAATACCACCTTAACATTTGACAACCAAACAATTATACACCTATTTAATAATACCACCTTAACATGTGACAACCAAACAATATAACGTGATAATGAAAATGATAGCCGAGCAGAAACAAGAAGAAAAAAAAGACCAAAAACAAGACGTGTTTTTTTGTCTTCTTCTCCGTGTTCACAGAACCGGAAGTTTCCTGTTTAAAGACAACAAACTCGGCGGAATGTCCCGGATGTAAACATCGAATGTCCGCATGTTAAAAAAGTTATTTAATAAGAAGCCAAAAGCACAAAAACAATAATTTTCTAGTTGGATGAGTTGTGAATGAATGACATATGAAATCCATGCTGCAGTCTGCAGGTGTACCTAATGTTGTGGCCCTGTCATTCACAACTCCTCCAACACCAACATTATTGTTTTTGCACTTTTTGGCTCCTTATTAAATCACTTTTTTAAATAGATTCAATCTTGCACGTAAGTGTGGGCTTTAGTTGATACAACACTCCCGTCGGGGGGTGCATTCTACGGCGGGGGTGCATTGTCTACCACAAGGAGGCGGGATAACTGCGAGCCTCAGCCAGTGCGTCTTCGCAGCAGTTTTATGAATGCTCAGCACAAGAAATACTTACACACATACAGTTGTTGACAAAATACACTGTACATTATATACCTCAGCTAACTCAACTATGGAAATGTATAATATAGTTCATATAGCAGCAGGCCAGCAGTTAGCCGAGTCATTGCGCAATCCATGTTGAGGCACAACGCAGTGACGTGCCTCACCTGGCTGCTGATCACCGCACCGTCTCTTCTCAGCAGTTCAACGGCAAATGTGAAAATTCAGCGATTTTGAATACAAATAATCTAAAACTGGCGACGTTAAATGGAAAATAACTTTATAGTATAATCACTGGATACATATAACAATTTAATTAATTTTTTTTCTTTTTACATTTTTTTTCTTTCCATGATGGCAGGTGAGGCCCCGCCTCCCCTGCCTCTAGTGACTGCACGTCACTGGTGGTTATAGTGTATATATATATATTTATATGTGGTTATAGTGTATATATATTTACATGCGGTTATAGTGTATATATATTTATATGTGGTTATAGTGTATATATATATTTATATGTGGTTATAGTGTATATATATTTATATGTGGTTATAGTGTATATATATATTTATATGTGGTTATAGTGTATATATATTTATATGTGGTTATAGTGTATATATATTTATATGTGGTTATAGTGTATATATATTTACATGCGGTTATAGTGTATATATATTTATATGTGGTTATAGTGTATATATATATTTATATGTGGTTATAGTGTATATATATTTATATGTGGTTATAGTGTATATATATATTTATATGTGGTTATAGTGTATATATATTTATATGTGGTTATAGTGTATATATATATTTATATGTGGTTATAGTGTATATATATATTTATATGTGGTTATAGTGTATATATATTTATATGCGGTTATAGTGTATATATATTTATATGTGGTTATAGTGTATATATATATTTATATGTGGTTATAGTGTATATATATTTATATGCGGTTATAGTGTATATATATATTTATATGCGGTTATAGTGTATATATATTTATATGTGGTTATAGTGTATATATATTTATATGCGGTTATAGTGTATATATATTTATATGTGGTTATAGTGTATATATATTTATATGTGGTTATTGTGTATATATATTTATATGTGGTTATTGTATGTATATATTTATATGCGGTTATAGTGTATATATATTTATATGTGGTTATAGTGTATATATATATTTATATGTGGTTATAGTGTATATATATTTATATGTGGTTATAGTGTATATATATTTATATGTGGTTATAGTGTATATATATTTATATGTGGTTATAGTGTATATATATTTATATGTGGTTATAGTGTATATATATATTTATATGCGGTTATAGTGTATATATATTTATATGCGGTTATAGTGTATATATATTTATATGTGGTTATTGTGTATATATATTTATATGTGGTTATTGTATGTATATATTTATATGCGGTTATAGTGTATATATATTTATATGCGGTTATAGTGTATATATATTTATATGCGGTTATAGTGTATGTATATTTATATGTGGTTATAGTGTATGTATATTTATATGTGGTTATAGTGTATATATATTTATATGTGGTTTATATATATTTATATGTGGTTATAGTGTATATATATATATATTTATATGTGGTTATAGTGTATATATATTTATATGCGGTTATAGTGTATATATATATTTATATGTGGTTATAGTGTATATATATTTATATGTGGTTATAGTGTATATATATTTATATGCGGTTATAGTGTATATATATTTATATGTGGTTATAGTGTATATATATTTATATGTGGTTATAGTGTATATATATTTATATGTGGTTATAGTCTATATATATTTATATGTGGTTATAGTGTATATATATTTATATGCGGTTATAGTGTATATATATTTATATGCGGTTATAGTGTATATATATTTATATGCGGTTATAGTGTATATATATTTATATGCGGTTATAGTGTATATATATTTATATGCGGTTATAGTGTATATATATATTTATATGTGGTTATAGTGTATATATATTTATATGTGGTTATAGTCTATATATATTTATATGTGGTTATAGTGTATATATATATTTATATGCGGTTATAGTGTATATATATATTTATATGCGGTTATAGTGTATATATATTTATATGCGGTTATAGTGTATATATATTTATATGCGGTTATAGTGTATATATATTTATATGCGGTTATAGTGTATATATATATTTATATGCGGTTATAATGTATATATATTTATATGCGGTTATAGTGTATATATATTTATATGTGGTTATAGTGTATTTATATTTATATGTGGTTATAGTGTATTTATATTTATATGTGGTTATAGTGTATATATATATTTATATGTGGTTATAGTGTATATATATTTATATGGGGTTATAGTGTATATATATTTGTATGCGGTTATAGTGTATATATATTTATATGCGGTTATAGTGTATATATATTTATATGTGGTTATAGTGTATATATATATATTTATATGAGGTTATAGTGTATATATATTTATATGTGGTTATAGTGTATATATATTTATATGTGGTTATATTTATATTTATATGTGGTTATAGTGTATATATATTTATATGTGGTTATAGTATATATATTTACATGTGGTTATAGTGTATATATATTTATATGTGGTTATAGTGTATATATATTTATATGCGGTTATAGTGTATATATATTTATATGTGGTTATAGTGTATATATATATTTATATGTGGTTATAGTGTATATATATATTTATATGTGGTTATAGTGTATATATATATTTATATGCGGTTATAGTGTATATATATATTTATATGCGGTTATAGTGTATATATATTTATATGTGGTTATAGTGTATATATATTTATATGTGGTTATAGTGTATATATATTTATATGCGGTTATAGTGTATATATATTTATATGTGGTTATAGTGTATATATATTTATATGCGGTTATAGTGTATATATATTTATATGTGGTTATAGTGTATATATATTTATATGCGGTTATAGTGTATATATATTTATATGTGGTTATAGTGTATATATATATTTATATGTGGTTATAGTGTATATATATATTTATATGTGGTTATAGTGTATATATATATTTATATGCGGTTATAGTGTATATATATTTATATGTGGTTATAGTGTATATATATTTATATGTGGTTATAGTGTATATATATTTATATGCGGTTATAGTGTATATATATTTATATGTGGTTATAGTGTATATATATTTATATGTGGTTATTGTGTATATATATTTATATGTGGTTATTGTATGTATATATTTATATGCGGTTATAGTGTATATATATTTATATGTGGTTATAGTGTATATATATATTTATATGTGGTTATAGTGTATATATATATTTATATGTGGTTATAGTGTATATATATTTATATGTGGTTATAGTGTATATATATATTTATATGCGGTTATAGTGTATATATATTTATATGCGGTTATAGTGTATATATATTTATATGTGGTTATTGTGTATATATATTTATATGTGGTTATTGTATGTATATATTTATATGCGGTTATAGTGTATATATATTTATATGCGGTTATAGTGTATATATATTTATATGCGGTTATAGTGTATGTATATTTATATGTGGTTATAGTGTATATATATTTATATGTGGTTTATATATATTTATATGTGGTTATAGTGTATATATATATATATTTATATGTGGTTATAGTGTATATATATTTATATGCGGTTATAGTGTATATATATATTTATATGTGGTTATAGTGTATATATATTTATATGTGGTTATAGTGTATATATATTTATATGCGGTTATAGTGTATATATATTTATATGTGGTTATAGTGTATATATATTTATATGTGGTTATAGTGTATATATATTTATATGTGGTTATAGTCTATATATATTTATATGTGGTTATAGTGTATATATATTTATATGCGGTTATAGTGTATATATATTTATATGCGGTTATAGTGTATATATATTTATATGCGGTTATAGTGTATATATATTTATATGCGGTTATAGTGTATATATATTTATATGCGGTTATAGTGTATATATATATTTATATGTGGTTATAGTGTATATATATTTATATGTGGTTATAGTCTATATATATTTATATGTGGTTATAGTGTATATATATATTTATATGCGGTTATAGTGTATATATATATTTATATGCGGTTATAGTGTATATATATTTATATGCGGTTATAGTGTATATATATTTATATGCGGTTATAGTGTATATATATTTATATGCGGTTATAGTGTATATATATATTTATATGCGGTTATAATGTATATATATTTATATGCGGTTATAGTGTATATATATTTATATGCGGTTATAGTGTATATATATTTATATGCGGTTATAGTGTATATATATTTATATGCGGTTATAGTGTATATATATTTATATGTGGTTATAGTGTATTTATATTTATATGTGGTTATAGTGTATTTATATTTATATGTGGTTATAGTGTATATATATATTTATATGTGGTTATAGTGTATATATATTTATATGGGGTTATAGTGTATATATATTTGTATGCGGTTATAGTGTATATATATTTATATGCGGTTATAGTGTATATATATTTATATGTGGTTATAGTGTATATATATATATTTATATGAGGTTATAGTGTATATATATTTATATGTGGTTATAGTGTATATATATTTATATGTGGTTATATTTATATTTATATGTGGTTATAGTGTATATATATTTATATGTGGTTATAGTATATATATTTACATGTGGTTATAGTGTATATATATATTTATATGTGGTTATAGTGTATATATATTTATATGTGGTTATAGTGTATATATATATATATATATATATATATATATATATATATATATATATATATATATATATATATATATATATATATATATATATATATATATATATATATATATATATATATATATATATGTGGTTATAGTGTATATATATTTATATGTGGTTATAGTGTATATATATTTTCTCATTCTGTTTTGCACACTCTTGGAGTCAACATGTCAACACTTTGTATCATACAGGTATATTTGAAAAGTACTGTCATGTTTTTACATTATTATATTTTATTTATTTTCACATGAATATATTTGATTTATTTTTACATGATTATATTTTATTTATTTTTTACATTAATATATTTTATTTATTTTTACATTATTATATTTTATTTTATGTTACATGATTATATTTTATTTATTTTTACATGATTATATTTTATTTATTTTTTACATGATTATATTTTATTTATTCTTACATTATTATATTTGATTTATTTTTACATTATTATATTTTATTTTCATTTACATGATTATATTTTATTAATTTTTACATGATTATATTTTATTAATTTTTACATGATTATATTTTATTTACTTTTACATGATTATATTTGATGTAATTTTACATTATTATATTTTATTTATTTTTACATGATTATATTTGATTTATTTTTACATGATTATATTTGATTTATTTTTACATGATTATATTTTATTTACTTTTACATTATTATATTTGATTTATTTTTACATTATTATATTTGATTTATTTTTACATGATTATATTTGATTTATTTTTACATGATTATATTTTATTAATTTTTACATGATTATATTTTATTTAATTTTACATTATTATATTTTATTTTTTTTACATTATTATATTTACATTTATTTTTACATTATTATATTTTATTTATTTTTACATGATTGTATTTGATTTATTTTTACATTATTATATTTTATTTACTTTTACATTATTATATTTGATTTATTTTTACATTATTATATTTTATTTATTTTTACATTATTATATTTTATTTATTTTTACATTATTATATTTGATTTATTTGTACATTATTATATTTTATTTATTTGTACATGATTATATTTTATTTATTTTTATTTTTATCGATACCAATATTCCTTATCAATACCAATATTTCTTATCGATACCAATATTCCTTAATGATACCAATATTCCTTATTGATACCAATAATCCCTATCGATACCAATATTTCTTGATGATACCAATATTCTGTATTGATACCAATATTCCTTATTGATACCAATATTCCTCAATGATACCAATATTCCTCTTTATTGTATATAATGATGTGTCAAAGATATTAAACATTTATACGGCTCGCTTTCTTTAAAGTTTAAAAAAAATAAGTCATATATAAATGATCTTTTTCAACACCTAAATATCATTAGATCAGCTTTGGATCTTTCTGTTGCCATAAACCTGTCTTTTATGTCAAAAACATCATATTTTAAACGTAGTATATAATATTTAAACGTAGTATATAATATTTAAGCGTAGTATATAATATTTAAACATAGTATATAATATTTAAGCGTAGTATATAATATTTAAACATAGTATATAATATTTAAGCGTAGTATATAATATTTAAACATAGTATTTAATATTTAAACGTAGTATATAATATTTAAACGTAGTATATAATATTTAAGCGTAGTATATAATATTTAAACATAGTATATAATATTTAAGCGTAGTATATAATATTTAAACATAGTATTTAATATTTAAACATAGTATATAATATTTAAACATAGTATATAATATTTAAGCGTAGTATATAATATTTAAACATAGTATTTAATATTTAAACATAGTATATAATATTTAAGCGTAGTATATAATATTTAAGTGTAGTATATAATATTTAAACATAGTATATAATATTTAAGCGTAGTATATAATATTTAAACATAGTATATAATATTTAAGCGTAGTATATAATATTTAAACATAGTATATAATATTTAAGCGTAGTATATAATATTTAAGCGTAGTATATAATATTTAAACATAGTATATAATATTTAAGCGTAGTATATAATATTTAAACATAGTATATAATATTTCAGCGTAGTGTCAGGACTGGGTCCCTGGCGTGGTTGGTTCTCCCAGAAGGCAAAGGAAAATTGGCGCGTGCGAGGCGTGAATTTAAATACATGTTTATTTAACAATAAAAAAGGAATAAACAAAAGGCGCTCACAGCGGAGGTAAAAAACTTGACTAGGAAAACAAAAGGCGCGCACAATGGCGGAGAACTATGAACATGAAACAAAAAGTTACGTGACAAGGAACTGTGAAGATGGCATGAAGAAGCGTGATCATAAAGGGTGCAGAGCATAAATGTGGAGCATGAATGTGATGTCGCCAGGACCAACAACAGAAACACAAAAGCTTATATAGTGACATGATCAGTGAAAACAGGTGCGTGACTCTAACCGTGAACAGGTGCGTGACAAGACAGGTGAACAGGTGCGTGACAAGACAATGTGAACCAGGTGAAACTAATGGTTGCTATGGTGACAAATAAAAGTGCACAAAAAGTCCAAAACCAAATCCGAACATGACTAAAACAAAACATAATCACAGACATGACACGTAGTATATAATATTTAAACATAGTATTTCATATTTAAACGTAGTATATAACATTTAAACGTAGTATATAATATTTAAGCGTAGTATATAATATTTAAGCGTAGTATATAATATTTAAACATAGTATTTAATATTTAAACGTAGTATATAACATTTAAACGTAGTATATAATATTTAAACGTAGTATATAATATTTAAGTGTAGTATATAATATTTAAACATAGTATTTAATATTTAAACGTAGCATATAATATTTAAACGTAGTATATAATATTTAAGCGTAGTATATAATATTTAAACATAGTATATAATATTTAAGCGTAGTATATAATATTTAAACACAGTATTTAATATTTAAACGTAGTATATAATATTTAAGCATAGTATTTAATATTTAAACGTAGTATATAATATTTAAACATAGTATTTAATATTTAAACGTAGTATATAATATTTAAGCGTAGTATATAATATTTAAACGTAGTATATCATATTTAAGTGTAGTATATAATATTTAAACGTAGTATATAATATTTAAGCGTAGTATATAATATTTAAACATAGTATATAATATTTAAGTGTAGTATATAATATTTAAACATAGTATTTAATATTTAAACGTAGTATATAATATTTAAACGTAGTATATAATATTTAAGCGTAGTATATAATATTTAAACATAGTATATAATATTTAAGTGTAGTATATAATATTTAAACATAGTATTTAATATTTAAGCGTAGTATATAATATTTAAACGTAGTATATAATATTTAAGCATAGTATATAATATTTAAACATAGTATATAATATTTAAGTGTAGTATATAATATTTAAACATAGTATTTAATATTTAAACGTAGTATATAATATTTAAACGTAGTATATAATATTCAAGCGTAGTATATAATATTTAAACATAGTATATAATATTTAAGTGTAGTATATAATATTTAAACATAGTATTTAATATTTAAACGTAGTATATAATATTTAAACGTAGTATATAATATTCAAGCGTAGTATATAATATTTAAACATAGTATTTAATATTTAAATGTAGTATATAATATTTAAACGTAGTATATAATATTTAAGCGTAGTATATAATGTTTAAACATAGTATATAATATTTAAGCGTAGTATATAATATTTAAACATAGTATTTAATATTTAAATGTAGTATATAATATTTAAGCGTAGTGTATAATATTTAAACATAGTATATAATATTTAAGCGTAGTATATAATATTTAAACATAGTATTTAATATTTAAACGTAGTATATAATATTTAAGCGTAGTATATAATATTTAAACGTAGTATATAATATTTAAATGTAGCATACAATATTTAAACGTAGTATATAATATTTAAACGTAGCATACAATATTTAAACGTAGTATATAATATTTAAGTGAAGTGAAGTGAATTATATTTATATAGCGCTTTTCTCTAGTGACTCAAAGCGCTTTACATAGTGAAAACCCAATATCTAAGTTACATTTAAACCAGTGTGGGTGGCACTGGGAGCAGATGGGTAAAGTGTCTTGCCCAAGGACACAACGGCAGTGACTAGGATGGCGGAAGCGGGGATCGAACCTGCAACCCTCAGGTTGCTGGCACGGCCGCTCTACCAACCGAGCTATACCGCCCATTTAAACGTAGTATATAATATTTAAACGTAGTATATAATATTTAAGCGTAGTATATAATATTTAAGCGTAGTATACAATATTTAAACGTAGTATATAATATTTAAGCGTAGTATATAATATTTAAACATAGTATATTCCCTCAACAAATATTCAGAATGGAATATTTGATGTGAAGTAGTCAAAGCCTTAAAAGATCAATAATTCATGACTTTGGTTGATTATTATTCAAAACACAGTAAAGGTGAAAAGTGCGTCCTGACGGTGACATCATCAACTGTCGGTGACATGGTCTTCCAATAAAAAGTGTCGGTGACATGGCCTTTAATAAAAAGTGTCGGTGAGATGGTCTTCCAATAAAAACATAAACGGCAGCAACCTTTGATCTCGGGGCAGACAAGGAGCACGTTTGTGTTGTCGTCGTGGCAACACAACTTATGAAAATGACTCATTTGACTCCGCTATCGGCTTTGTCCTTTTGCATATCTCCGACAGGAAGTCAGGGGTGCGGCGGCTCTCGGAAAGAGCCGGAAGGTTCTTCCATCCGCAATCTTCATGTGGGACAAAAACACACCTCTTTTCCTGGCATTCTGGAGAGTGAAAAACTGCTAGCACGAGGCGGCTAAGTAAAATGACTGTGCCTTTAAGACTAACATGAGTCAAAAGTGCTCATCCCAATAAATACTTAGTAAGTATTGAGTGAAAATACTACTCAAGTACTGAGTAATAACGTCTGGTTCATTTACAGTAGGAGTTACAGTACAGCTCTAGTTGCAACCCAACAAGATTTGCAATCAAAAATCATACGTTTGAACAAAATAATATTTTCTAAGTAAAAATATTTGCAAAAAAAGAATAGATAGTGGAATTGAAACAAAAAATATTTTTGCAAACAAAAACAATTTGCAAAAATTAATAATGATTTGGAAAATTAAAAAAGATCTGCAAACACACTTGATAGATTTTAGATAACTAATATTTTCTAACAAAAAAGATTTGCTAACTAAATAATGAATTTGAAATGTAAAAAAATATTCTAACAAAAACAATTAAGTTATAATTAAAAATATTTGTAAACCGAAATGACAAATTTAAAAAAAAAAAAAAGACTTGCCATTAAAAAAACTATATAAACAAAAGAAAAAGATGCATAAAAAAATAAAGATCTGCAAGTATTTAATTTCAAATAAGAAAAACATTTGCATACCAAAATAGGTTTGAAATAAAAAAGAAAATAGATTTGCGAAAAAAACTAAAAATATTTTCATACCAAAACAATTAAAGGCCTACTGAAATGAATTTTTTTTATTTAATCGGGAATAGCAGTGTCAAAGTTTGTAGGTGACGAACCCCAAGATGCAGAGACGATGGCAGCCATTGAATGGGAAAACATGATTTAATACAGATACTATAGCAAAAAACAAACAAAAGGGAACAAACGAAAGGCGCGCACAAGGCGGAGAACAAACTAGGCTATGAACTAAAATAGCACAAAGGCTAACTGTGGACAATAAACAAAAACACTTACTGTGACACTTGGAACTATGACTAAAGCGGAGTGGACAAAAGTAGACGGAGCTACAACGACAAATAGGTGGAAGCTACAGGTAGAAGTGACAAGTATTCTAATGACAATGATCCAATGGAGGGCAGGACAGGTTTAAATAGGTAGCTGGCTGACTGGCACCAGGTGTGGCCATGTGCCAATCAGCCACAGCTGAGGGAACAAAGCACTGAGGGAGACGATCAGGAAATGAAGACAAAATAAAAGCACTGACAGGAACTAAAGACAGGAAACTAAGACAAACGCAGAGGAAAACTAAAACTTGATCAAACTGTCAGGGACAAACCCTGACCAGCAGATCCATTCTATGTGTCATACTTGATCATTTCGCGATATTGCCATATTTTTGCTGAAAGGATTTAGTAGAGAAAATCGACGATAAAGTTGGCAACTTTTGCTCGCTGATAAAAAAAAGCCTTGCCTGTAGCGGAAGTAGCGTGACGTCACAGGAGCTAGTATTCCTCACAATTCCCCGTTGTTTACAATGGAGCGAGAGAGATTCGGACCGAGAAAGCGACGATTACCCCATTAATTTGAGCCAGGATGAAAGATTCGTGGATGAGGAACGTTACAGTGAAGGACTTGAGAGGCAGTGCAGGACGTATCTTTTTTCGCTCTGAGCGTAACTTAGGTACAAGCTGGCTCATTGGATTCCACACTCTCTCCTTTCTCTATTGTGGATCACGGATTTGTATTTTAAACCACCTGGGATACTATATCCTCTTGAAAATGAGAGTCCAGAACGCGAAAAGGACATTTAAAGTGACTTTTATCTCCACGACAATACATCGGCGACACACTTAGCTACGGAGCTAACGTGATAGCATCGTGCTCAAATGCAGATAGAAACAAAAGAAATAAACCCCTGACTGGAAAGATAGACAGAAGATCAACAATACTATTAAACCATGGACATGTAACTACACCAGGGGTCACCAACCTTTTTGAAAGCAAGAGCTACTTCTTGGGTAGTGATTAATGCGAAGGGCTACCAGTTTGATACACACTTCAATAAATTGCCAGAAATAGCCAATTTGCTCAATTTACCTTTAACTCTATGTTATTATTAATAATTAATGATATTTACACTTAATTGAACGGTTTAAAAGAGGAGAAAACACGAAAAAAAATGACAATTAAATTTTCAAACAGTTTATTTTCAATTTTGACTCTTTAAAATTCAAAATTCAACCAAAAAAAAGGAGAAAAACTAGCTAATTCGAATCTTTTTATGGAACATCATTAGTCATTTTTCCTGATTAAGATTAATTTCAGAATTTTGATGACATGTTTTAAAAAGGTTAAAATCCAATCTACACTTTGTTAGAATATATAACAAATTGGACCAAGCTATATTTCTAACAAAGACAAATCATTATTTCTTCTAGATTTTCCAGAACAAATTTTTAAAAAGAAATTCAAAAGACTTTCAAATAAGATTTAAATTTGATTCTACAGATTTTCTAGATT